>NC_048585.1:56778419-56963419 GCF_013265735.2 Oncorhynchus mykiss | reverse complement strand
GTGGTGTCCCACAGCTTGGGACACATGGTTATGAAAAGGGTCATTTTAAAATTATGAAATGCAGTTTCTCTATTATGTAGTTGCGTGGTAACCAACCACACATCTAATATAGTGGGGAATGCCTGTAGCTATTATTTGCATATACAGTATATTCACAGTACTGTTGCTAAGCTTCCTGCCCAAACAGAATCCAGACGACACAGAACATACCACATTCCACAGTATTAATTCACTGTAGCAACACAGAGGACAACATATTTCAATGTATCCATGTTGCACGGCAACAGCAGAACCAAGGTGGCAGGTGCAGTAGTGCTGAGTGTTTCCAGGAAGTGTTGCCCTACGCTTGTATGGCATAATGAAGTGAATCCTTCAGGGCTGAGGATAGATCTCTGAGCAGCTTGAGCCAAGAGCAGCGGGGCTACATTCACTAACGCACGGGCTTCATTACCCCTATGTAACAGCACTGACAGCTGCCAGATGGGACGCCCGTCGAGCATTGTACTGTACACTAGTTTCATGCCTTAATGTAGCCTGCTATTTTATCCACTCTGACTGTGTTACCTTGAGTAGGGGAGGTTGGGAGAGAGAGAGAGAAGGGGAGGTTGAGAGGGAGGGGAGGTGGGGAGAGAGAGAGAGAGAGAGAGAGAGAGAGAGAGGAGGGGAGAGGTGGAGAGAGAGAGGAGGGGGAGGTGGAGAGAGAGCAAGAGCGAGAGAGAGAGAGAGAGAGAGAGAGAGAGAGAGAGAGAAGAGGGGAAGGTGGAGAGAGAGAGGAAGAGGGGAGGTGAAGAGAGAGAGGAAGAGGGGAGGAGAAGAGAGAGAGAGAGAGATAAGAGCAATTAAGAACTAATCAGATACCACACAAATGAATGGCCCATGTTCCATAACCATAAGTCCCTTATACTGTATCTGAACAGTGTTGTTACTGCAAGCATCGCATACCGCCATTGTTGTCAGAGTGTAGAAAACACACTTGAGTGTGTACAGTAATAACCAACTGCTACTCTACCACCCCTTTCTTTCGCTTCTGTAGTGTATCATCCCAGACACTTCGCTTGGCGGTCTAATAAATGCTGTACGTTGCATCTGCAACGGACATCGTTTAGCTTTCACTTGTAAATGTTTAACATATGGCCAGTTTATTTTCCCACCGTCAATATTTATGCTAGAGACAGTGGTCGGCACTCATCCTACACTGTCCCTGGTAAGAGCTGAGTACATTCATTTCCCTTAAGGAAATTAGCTGCTGATCTTCTGCATTATAGATTCTGCCTACAGGGTGAATGTAATTAACCATCAGTTTTTACTGCAAAACATATATTTTATGTTCGTGACAATTATAATATATTTAGAATTATGGAACGAGCTGCTTAAAAAGGCTATCGTCTCGCTCACAGACCATTTATTACCAACCTGGCATCATGTTGAACAGTGGGCACAACGTTTTCATTCCACAATTTTGAATAACACATTTGAATCCGTTTGGATAGCCTTGTTAATCAGAATTGAAGTGCATTAGGGAAAGGTGTGTGTGTGTGTGTGTGTGTGTGTGTGTGTGTGTGTGTGTGTGTGTGTGTGTGTGTGTGTGTGTACGGCAAGCTATTTGTGTAAATCTGACACCAGTACCCAACCCGTTAATAAAGAAAATGCTCTGTAGGATGCGATCACAGATGGCAGAGAGATTGTTTTGACAAGGGGTGTTGTTGCTTGATTTACTCTAAATGTTTCTACTTAAAATGTCCAACATTTGCTAAGGTATTTGTTAGTCAACTTGTCTATATTTATATTAATGTAGCTTCTCTTTTGTCATTATATGTTGCCCTAGAGGACTAAATAAACCATTGCTCAACAGAATAATGTCATAAATCGATAGATGCAACATGCAAGAAGTACAGTCCATGAACTGCGACATTACAGGTCAAAGATGGAAATCAGTCAAATGAAATTAAGCCATTAGGCCGCAATCTAAGGATTCCACATGACTGTTGGTGACAGATACCTTTTTGTGAATCCGGGATCTCTGAAAATGACATTGTAGGCGGATTATGGTAGAGAAATTAACATTCAGTTCTCTGGCAACAGTTCTAGTGGACGTTCCTGCAGTCAGCATGAAATTGCAAGCTCCCTCAAAACTTGAGTCATCTGTGGCACTGTGTTGTGTGACAAAATTGCAACTTTTTTGGGCCTTTTATTGTCCCAAGCACAAGGTGCACCTATGTAACAGTCATGCTGTTTAATCAGCTTCCTGATATGTGACACCTGTCAGGTGGATGGATTATCTTGGCAAAGGAGAAATGCTCACTAACAGGGATGTAAACAAATTGAGAGAAAAAAGCTCGTTGTGCTTTATGGAACATTTCTGGGATATTTTATTTCAGCTCGTGAAACATGGGACCAACACTTTGCATGTTGCATTTATATTTTTGTTGTGGACTTGTTCGGTTGACATCGGTAATGTTTTCTCTTTCATGTCTGCTTCTTTTGCAGATCAAAGACGTTGAAAGGCATCAGGGACCGGGAGAACGCAATAAAATTCAGGAACAGTTTTCTTGTGCACCATTTCCAAATGACATCAGTCTGACCGGTCGTAAGGACATGAAAAACTCTGAGAGTGACTCAACTGATAAAAGTTCAGTTTGACTTGGATACGCATTTGATATATTTGTTGAAGTACTATCATCTTTTTATAACGCTGATAAAAAATAGCACCTTTAACTAAGACATAGTATTCTCCACTCCTGTTCCCAAGTCAACATTTAGCCTACGTTTGATGTATAACTTTACTGCTCGAAGAGTTAAAAAGGACTAGGTGAGAGATTTCAGACATCACTGTCAGTGTCCAGATTTCAGTTTCCTTTTAATCTGAACAGTGGGCTTCAGTTCCCTTGACATTTGACTGTTTGGAGTCCCCACCTTGACTGTTGAATATGGTTATAACACTTCACTTGACACCTAACATGATAACACGTAATGACACGGTCTGAATATGTCATAACGGCTGACATAACGTGTCAAAACCTGTTATAATATGGTTATAACACTTCACTTGACACTTAACATGATAACACGTAATGACACGGTCAGAATATGTCATAACGGCTGACATAACCTGTTATAATATGGTTATAACACTTCACTTGACACTTAACATGATAACACGTAATGACACGGTCAGAATATGTCATAACGGCTGAAATAACCTGTTATAATATGGTTATAACACTTCACTTGACACTTAACATGATAACACATATAACACTGTCACGACACATATATTTAGCCCTGTTTTGACATCCATTATATTGAGTTATTTTATGGCCGGTTATGACACCTCCATAAGTAGTGTCAAAACCCACAAAACCGACCACACAAGGCAGAACCTTCCAGAACCTTCCATTACACCATAGGCTAGCTGTCAACAGTGTGTTTATGTTATTTAACCGTTTTTTTATCATTGTAATTGCGTACACATTGATGTCAGACATGCACCTACACCCCAGTGCTCTGTTGCTGATGACTGGGATAAATGCAGGAGCAGATTTCAGCAGCAGGACAAGACGTCCTCTTTTTGACAGATGACTGAAATAAGGGCATGTACGTGATAGGCCTGTCGATAAGGTAAATTAGTCTGTTGCAGGCATTGGCCAGATTGGTGCATAGTCAACAAATCCGATGGAATAAGGTGGATATTCGTTAAATCCGTCGTGATTTTATGTATTGTAACAGACTCACCATGTGTTTAAGTCCAATTTGTATATATTTGGCTGTTTTCGCTACATAACATTAACCCTTTTTAGGTTTAGAAAAAGTGACTGCTAAATGCTAACCTCCGTTCGTGTATGCTGGTTAGCATAGCTAGCGTGCAGAATGTATTTTAACTGTAATGCAATTGATTGGTAACTATGGCGTGAACATGTGTAGGTAGGGGTTGACATTTATTCAAGCATTATACTCGGATTATTACCTCAACATAGTGTAAAATACACATATAAAACAATAGCCTACATGTACAGTAGGCTAATTTTGCTGGGCAGCAATGAGGAGACTGAAGGATCTTTCCACCACGGCCCTTTCCCACACTTGTTTCCATGGCAATTCCATTGTTTTATTAGAGATTGATTGACTTCTGTACTGCATGTATCTGGCTGATATGATTCTGATTGTCATCATGCTTCTTGACAGTGGCATAACGTGTATTGTTTAGGGTTAAACTTCTTGGCTTTAAAAAAAACACATTTGAATAAACTTTTGGGTTTTGATACTCTCATGTAGGTGTTATAACCAGCCATAAATGAATGCGATATTTCACAACCCATGTACATATGTGGGTCATGACAGTGAGACAATTTAATATGAGACAGTGAGACAATTTAACAATTCAACTGTTATGACATATTATGACATGGTTATTAACCTTACGCTAGGTGTCAAGTAAAGTGTTTGCCAGAATTTGAATAGCACCTCATGCTATCACCCTCTTTTATGGCTTAAAATCTTTCCCAAACATGACTTTTATGGCCCTCCCTTGTCTTTATTTTCAACTCTCCATTCAGCAGCTTTACTCTCATTGAATTAAATGCCGACCTTGTCCTTTTTTTAACTCTATGGGATAGACATTTACATTTTCTTCCCGTTCCCAAAAAGCATTTGGTGATTTGGTGTGTAGGCTATTGGGCCACGCACAGTTATTCTCTGATGCTCAGACTCACTCACTAATACCAGATAGACTTCACTAATGTAGAAATTGCACAATAATTATATATGTATGGATTTTTTTAAAGGTATTGTTTCTTTTCATTCATTCAGCCTCCCTTCAACCACACAATATTTAGTGACCCTAAACCCACATGCCCTTCAGCCACACATTATTTAGTGACCCTAAACCCACATGCCCTTCAGCCACACATTATTTAGTGACCCTAAACCCACAAGCCCTTCAGCCACATAATATTTAGTGACCCTAAACCCACATGCCCTTCAGCCACACAATATTTAGTGACCCTAAACCCACATGCCCTTCAGCCACACATTATTTAGTGACCCTAAACCCACATGCCCTTCAGCCACACATTATTTAGTGACCCTAAACCCACAAGCCCTTCAGCCACATAATATTTAGTGACCCTAAACCCACATGCCCTTCAGCCACACATTATTTAGTGACCCTAAACCCACATGCCCTTCAGCCACACATTATTTAGTGACCCTAAACCCACAAGCCCTTCAGCCACATAATATTTAGTGACCCTAAACCCACATGCCCTTCAGCCACACAATATTTAGTGACCCTAAACCCACAAGCCCTTCAGCCACATAATATTTAGTGACCCTAAACCCACATGCCCTTCAGCCACACATTATTTAGTGACCCTAAACCCACCCGCCCTTCAGCCACACAATATTTAGTGTGTGTCTATCTATGTGTGTGTAGACATGTTTAACTGTACTTGTGGGGACCAGAAATCCCACAGGAATAGTAAACGAACCAAATAGTTGACGAACTGGGGACATTTTGTTAGTCCTCACAAGGTCATATGCTATTTGTAGGGGGTTTAGAGTTAGGGTTAAAAACCTGTTAGATCTACCCCCCCCTTTTTTGAAAATTCTGTTAAAAATCGCGCAACTTTTCAGCGTCCTGCTACTCATGCCAGGAATATAGTATATGCATATGATTAGTATGTGTGGATAGAAAACACTCTGAAGTTTATAAAACTGGTTAAATCACGGCTGTGACTATAACAGAGCGTGTGTTTCATTGAAAAACGCAAGAAAAACTGCTCTCTGAAAGCAAAAAATAATTTCCATAAGTCACTTCCACCAGTTGTTAAAGGACAACAGAATTTAATGGGAATTTGCCTGCACCGTCTACAAATTCCGCACGATGGCGCCATTGTACTAATTTTCAATCGAATTAATTGTTGGAAAATCCATCTGTCTGACCCCAAGTTCTCCAGTCTTCACCCGGATGCAGTTCAGAGAGAGATCAGATTGCATTGTTTTTGAAGTGAGGACCTATTGAAGAGACATCGCCCTGTAATCGTTTTGATAGATTATAAACGTTTACTAATACCTAAAGTTGGATTACAAAAGGATTTCGAAGTGTTTTGTGAAAGTTTATCGTCGACTTTTTTAATTTTAAAAAATTACGCAGCGTTTAAAAACGATGAATTTTTCTGAATGACACTACTTCTATACAAAGCTATTTTGGGTATATATGGACCGATTTAAACGAAAAAAAGACCCAATAGTGATGTTTATGGGGCATATAGGAGTGCCAAGAAAGAAGCTCGTCTAAGGTAATGAATGTTTTATATTTTATTTCTGCGTTTTGGGTAGCGCCGTCTATCGCAAAATCTGTTGTTTACGTGTCGAGCTGGCATTTTGGGGGGTGCATGCTATCAGATAATAGCTTCTGATGCTTTCGCCGAAAAGCATTTTAAAAATCTGACTTGCTGGCTAGGTTCACAACGAGTGTAGCTTTAATTTAATACCCTGCTTGTGAATTTTGATCAAGGTTTGAGTTTTAACGAGTACATTTAGCATTTAGCGTAGCGCATTTGCATTTCCAGGTGCCTACTTGGGACATGTGCGTCTCAAGTAGATTCAAGAAGTTAAAAATAGTGTCACAATTAGGTTCAGGGTTACACTTAGGAGCTAGGAATGAGTTTAGGTTCAGGGTTACACTTAGGAGCTAGGAATGAGTTTAGGTTCAGGGTTACACTTAGGAGCTAAGCTTGAGTTTAGGTTTAGTGTTACAGTTAGATGCTAGGCTTGAGTTTAGGGTTAGAGTTAAGGTTAGCTTTTGGGGTTAAGTTTAAGGTTAAGGTTAGAGTGAGGGTTAGAGTTAGAGTTAGGGTTAGGGGGTAGGGAAAATAGGATTTTGAATGGTCCTGAATTGTATGTCCCCACAAGGTTAGTTATACAAGACTGTGTGTGCGTGCATGCATGTGTTCATGTGGGTGTTATGCACGAGCTACATTGATCATAGAGCACAACAAAAACCATTTTAAAACCATACAAATGAGTCAGACTAATACTTTTAATAATTTATGAACAAAACTAACAACACGATTAGCGACACACAGAGCAGAACCCTGCGTAGTCTGCAGCGGGTAACTCAAGGACGAGAATAAAGGCACATGATACTCCTTTCATGAACTTTTAAAGTCAACCATGTCACTCCCCGCTGCTCAGTGCCCTTCTCTTGTGTTTTCAGACACCTAATAAGGATACGCTGTACCCAATCAAATTACGGTAATTAAGTTATACTGGGATCGTAATCTGGCAGATGCAAAATGCCTTAATGGAATTATTGTTTCCATGATTCACTTCTCTGTGTGAGATCTCATTAGTGTTGCTGGGGGTTTGTCAATGTTAGGATTTTTTCCATTTGAAATAGATAAGTATTCGTCAATAACCTGTATCTAAGACCTATTACAATGGAGCACACTCATGGTCTGGTATGTATGGTTACGTTGGTTGTGGGTCCTAAATTGACTGGAGCAATGCAAAGGGTTTATGATCAAGCAGATATAGAGTACAGTTATGGGCACATAAACAGGTGCCACCTAGTTTCATCATGAAAATATTTCAACCATGTTGTGAATGTTTTATACTGGAATACAGATGGGTAACAGCTCCACACAAGAGTACAGCCTAACACTGGCTCCAATAAAGGCGTAATCACATATTTATTTCTTAAGTTAATTTACCCCTCAACAAATCACAGGATCAACACTTTGAATGTTTCTTGATCCTATTTTTCTCTTTCTGACTTCCAATTTGTAACATTTTCTTTCTGGTATGAAAAAGATATTTGCACATAGTGTTACGTGGTAAGGTTGGACCCAGGTGCAGAGATGAGACCAGATGAAGAATCAGTGGTTAAGGATTAACATAATACTTTACTGATAGACAGTAGCCGCAGGATCACAGTATACTGGAAAAAAAACAACCAAGTCTTGAAAACCCACTCAGGAAAAATGCACACTGTAAACATTTCAAGGTTCTGCAAAGTACCACCGGAAACCAATCCATTTCACAGGGACACAATCATGAAATAACAAGAAACACCTGAGTCCAAAAAAAGTATCTAGGGGAGACTCACCGACACCCCCAACAGGGAGTGGAAGGCCTTCCAGTACCTTGAAATGAACTCGGGACCACGATCTAAGACAATTTCCTGGGGAAGCCTGTGTAGTCGAAAGACGGTCTCCTTCGCTGAGGGCAACTTGGGTAATGCAATTGTGGGTTATGTAACGCTAGCCAGGGGTACCCTAGGATAATGGGGTTCTCAGGAGCAGTGATCAAAAGAAAACGTATAGTCTCTGAGGGGTTCACCCCAACCTGCAGTGGAACGGGCCAATGGTGTATTCATCAGGGGTTTGAATGTGCAGAGGGATGGGACATTTGTAGCAGGATATTTCTAAGTCTCCCGCGAAGACTTGATCAATGAAATTATCCGCTGACCCCAGAGTCTACGAAGGCTTGAATCTGGAGATGACGGTTTACTCAGTGGAGGGTTGCGGGTAGTGATAGACGGAGACTGGGTAGAACTGCACATCTCGACAGGGTCTCCGCTTGTCCTGGCGAGCCCTGGCGTTTCCCGTCAGTTCTGGGCATGTAGCCTTCGTGCATGCGCCGGGTCACGCACCTGTCGGCTCAGATGTGTGCGTCCCAGCTGCACGGAGTGCTCACTGCTGGGTTCGGTTGGCTTGGGGTGCTCAGGAATCCAGGGTACTGGGAAAGGCGCAGTCTCACTCGTTCTCGGAGGCGGCTGTCGATCCTGATTGCCATCGTCTCGGCGGCGTGTTTGCAGAACTCAATGGCGAAGTCTGCTACTTGCCTGGCCCCTTGGCGTATGTTGCACAGCCGCTTCTCGTCCACCAACTGGGTGGTCGAAGACTCGTTGCAGCTCGGCAATGAAGGCTAATATGGAGTTGCAGGATGGTGGTTGCTGTTCCCACACCAGGGCCTTGCTCAAGAGTAGAGCGAGGATGTAAGCGATCATGGCCCGATCTGTGTGGAATGAGGAGGACTGTAGGTCGAACACCAGAGAAAGAGACTTGTGCATTGGCTCCTCCTGTGTTGTGGTTGGACTGTGGTTGGAGGAAGTTGGTAACTGATATTTGGGAGAGTTGTTCTTGCTGCCACCCAGCAGTGCTCCTTGGTGGGTTACAACATTCCTGATCTGGGTGATCTCTGCTGGGTCCATGTTGGAGGCAGAAGCTTGCTGTGACGTGGTAAGGTTGGACCCAGGTGCAGAGACGAGACCAGATGAGGAATCTATGGTTAAGGATAAACACAATTCTTTACTGATAGACAGTAGCAGCAGGATCATGGTACACTGGAAAAAACAACAAACACTAGTCTCAAAAACTCACTCAGGAAACAAACGCACATAGTAAACAATTAAAGCTTCTGCAAAAGACCACAGAAGACACAACGATTATAACAGGGACATAATCAGGAAATAATAAGACACACCCGAGTCCAATAAAAGTCTCTACGGCGGTGTCTGCCGCCACCTGGTGCCAGGAGGAACAATGACACATAGTTGTTGATGTATCTGGCAAAAGGGGCATTGCAGACAAATGAAGGGTCTACCTATTTACCCAGAATCGTCCAGAAATCTTGGTCTGTGTCAACCATGCTACTAAAAGAATTTCCCCTGTTCTCAGAATTCATTCAGCAAGGGAAGATCAATACGTCTTCATAGTGTAACTAATTAGCAATTGTTTTACTGTTGAGGGCCACATTGAAGTATAAAGCCATGCAAGAAGCTGCTCATTTTCACAATTCTGAATGAGAATTGTTTGGTTAACAATGCAGAAACAACTGATATCCCAATTTATTTAGTCAAGGGTTCATCTAGAAAAAGCTTGTAAAATCACACCACTTTCTCACAAGTTTTCAGCAAAAGTTAAGGCAGTTTCGGACCAAAAGCCCTCTCCCACGCTGCCTGTCCTCTTCTGTGCCCATGTTAGCCAATCTGTGAGACAAGTGATCCAATTCACTGTTTTGTTTGTCACTTTTGTTTGTTTGCTTCCTGACCCACAAGCGTTCAATGTGGGGCTTTTTTCAATGTAGGAGGGATGACTGGCTTTGTTTTTCCTATCAGTATGGGGCTGTTTTCAAAGTAGGAGGGATGTCTGGCCTTGTTTTTCCTATCAGTATTAATATGGGGCTGTTTTCAATGTAGGAGGGATGTCTGGCCTTGTTTTTCCTATCAGTATTAATATGGGGCTGTTTTCAATGTAGGAGGGATGGCCTTCTTTTCACTCTATGCTTGAGTGGTAATAATTATAATTTCTACCTGTTTGTTAGGACGAAACACACACACACACACACACACACACACACACACACACACACACACACACACACACACAACAAGAGTCACAAACACAATCAGATCAACTATTTTGTTGTTATGTTGCAAATGTTTCACGTTGGGTCACAGAGTTGAAATAAGCTGACAGACTTGCAGGTTAGTTACACAAGACTACATCGTTAGATATATGCTTTATGAAGAAAAGATGCCCTGGAGATTAAATCAGTGAGGTTATACAACATGTAATACTCAGAGACTAACACAATGGACAGTTGACACAACTGGACATTTCTACACACAGTTTGCATCACCATTCACTCACTTTAAACAAACACTAGCTGACGTCACGAGTAGGTAGGGCATTCTGATTAGAATCAAAATGCATCTGGGATGAAGCGAAATGCAGGTAGACAATATGACCCTGTCCCTCTCACCTTATGTTAATGTGACTGGTATTGGTTTATTAATGTGTGGGTCGTGGCTCTGCATCGCTGCATGGACCGATGTGTCGATGGAGGTCAACTACTGTGTGACAGGCCTGATACCTTACTGAGGGTGAGTGTCGATGGGGGTCAACTACTGTGTGACAGGCCTGATACCTTTCTGAGGGTGAGTGTCGATGGGGGTCAACTACTGTGTGACAGGCCTGATACCTTACTGAGGGTGAGTGTCGATGGAGGTCAACTACTGTGTGACAGGCCTGATACCTTACTGAGGGTGAGTGTCGATGGAGGTCAACTACTGTGTGACAGGCCTGATACCTTACTGAGGGTGAGTGTCGATGGGGGTCAACTACTGTGTGACAGGCCTGATACCTTACTGAGGGTGAGTGTCGATGGAGGTCAACTACTGTGTGACAGGCCTGATACCTTACTGAGGGTGAGTGTCGATGGGGGTCAACTACTGTGTGACAGGCCTGATACCTTACTGAGGGTGAGTGTCGATGGGGGTCAACTACTGTGTGACAGGCCTGATACCTTACTGAGGGTGAGTGTCGATGGAGGTCAACTACTGTGTGACAGGCCTGATACGTTACTGAGGGTGAGTGTCGATGGGGGTCAACTACTGTGTGACAGGCCTGATACCTTACTGAGGGTGAGTGTCGATGGGGGTCAACTACTGTGTGACAGGCCTGAAACCTTACTGAGGGTGAGTGTCGATGGAGGTCAACTACTGTGTGACAGGCCTGATACGTTACTGAGGGTGAGTGTCGATGGAGGTCAACTACTGTGTGACATACCTGATACCTTACTGAGGGTGAGTGTCGATGGGTGTCAACTACTGTGTGACAGGCCTGATACCTTACCGAGGGTGAGTGTCGATGGGGGTCAACTACTGTGTGACAGGCCTGATACCTTACCGAGGGTGAGTGTCGATGGGGGTCAACTACTGTGTGACGGGCCTGATACCTTACTGAGGGTGAGTGTCGATGGAGGTCAACTACTGTGTGACAGGCCTGATACCTTACTGAGGGTGAGTGTCGATGGGGGTCAACTACTGTGTGACAGGCCTGATACCTTACTGAGGGTGAGTGTCGATGGAGGTCAACTACTGTGTGACAGGCCTGATACCTTACTGAGGGTGAGTGTCGATGGAGGTCAACTACTGTGTGACAGGCCTGATACCTTACTGAGGGTGAGTGTCGATGGAGGTCAACTACTGTGTGACATACCTGATACCTTACTGAGGGTGAGTGTCGATGGGTGTCAACTACTGTGTGACAGGCCTGATACCTTACCGAGGGTGAGTGTCGATGGGGGTCAACTACTGTGTGACGGGCCTGATACCTTACTGAGGGTGAGTGTCGATGGGGGTCAACTACTGTGTGACGGGCCTGATACCTTACTGAGGGTGAGTGTCGATGGGGGTCAACTACTGTGTGACAGGCCTGATACCTTACTGAGGGTGAGTGTCGATGGAGGTCAACTACTGTGTGACAGGCGTGATACGTTACTGAGGGTGAGTGTCGATGGAGGTCAACTACTGTGTGACAGGCCTGATACCTTACTGAGGGTGAGTGTCGATGGAGGTCAACTACTGTGTGACAGGCCTGATACCTTACTGAGGGTGAGTGTCGATGGGGGTCAACTACTGTGTGACAGGCCTGAAACCTTACTGAGGGTGAGTGTCGATGGAGGTCAACTACTGTGTGACAGGCCTGATACGTTACTGAGGGTGAGTGTCGATGGAGGTCAACTACTGTGTGACATGCCTGATACCTTACTGCGGGTGAGTGTCGATGGGGGTCAACTACTGTGTGACAGGCCTGATACCTTACTGAGGGTGAGTGTCGATGGGGGTCAACTACTGTGTGACAGGCCTGATACCTTACTGAGGGTGAGTGTCGATGGGGGTCAACTACTGTGTGACAGGCCTGATACCTTTCTGAGGGTGAGTGTCGATGGGGGTCAACTACTGTGTGACAGGCCTGATACCTTACTGAGGGTGAGTGTCGATGGAGGTCAACTACTGTGTGACAGGCCTGATACCTTACTGAGGGTTAGTGTCGATGGGGGTCAACTACTGTGTGACAGGCCTGATACCTTACTGAGGGTGAGTGTCGATGGAGGTCAACTACTGTGTGACAGGCCTGATACCTTACTGAGGGTGAGTGTCGATGGAGGTCAACTACTGTGTGACAGGCCTGATACCTTACTGAGGGTGAGTGTCGATGGGGGTCAACTAATGTGTGACAGGCCTGATACCTTACTGAGGGTGAGTGTCGATGGAGGTCAACTACTGTGTGAGAGGCCTGATACCTTACTGAGGGTGAGTGTCGACTGGGGTCAACTACTGTGTGACAGGCCTGATACCTTACTGAGGGTGAGTGTCGATGGGGGTCAACTACTGTGTGACAGGCCTGATACCTTACTGAGGGTGAGTGTCGATGGGGGTCAACTACTGTGTGACAGGCCTGATACCTTACTGAGGGTGAGTGTCGATGGAGGTCAACTACTGTGTGACAGGCCTGATACGTTACTGAGGGTGAGTGTCGATGGAGGTCAACTACTGTGTGACAGGCCTGATACCTTACTGAGGGTGAGTGTCGATGGAGGTCAACTACTGTGTGACAGGCCTGATACCTTACTGAGGGTGAGTGTCGATGGAGGTCAACTACTGTGTGACAGGCCTGATACCTTACTGAGGGTGAGTGTCGATGGGGGTCAACTACTGTGTGACAGGCCTGATACCTTACTGAGGGTGAGTGTCGATGGGGGTCAACTACTGTGTGACAGGCCTGAAACCTTACTGAGGGTGAGTGTCGATGGAGGTCAACTACTGTGTGACAGGCCTGATACGTTACTGAGGGTGAGTGTCGATGGAGGTCAACTACTGTGTGACAGGCCTTTTACCTTACTGAGGGTGAGTGTCGATGGAGGTCAACTACTGTGTGACATACCTGATACCTTACTGAGGGTGAGTGTCGATGGGGGTAAACTACTGTGTGACAGGCCTGATACCTTACCGAGGGTGAGTGTCGATGGGGGTCAACTACTGTGTGACGGGACTGATACCTTACTGAGGGTGAGTGTCGATGGGGGTCAACTACTGTGTGACGGGCCTGATACCTTACTGAGGGTGAGTGTCGATGGGGGTCAACTACTGTGTGACGGGCCTGATACCTTACTGAGGGTGAGTGTCGATGGAGGTCAACTACTGTGTGACAGGCCTGATACGTTACTGAGGGTGAGTGTCGATGGAGGTCAACTACTGTGTGACAGGCCTGATACCTTACTGAGGGTGAGTGTCGATGGAGGTCAACTACTGTGTGACAGGCCTGATACCTTACTGAGGGTGAGTGTCGATGGGGGTCAACTACTGTGTGACAGGCCTGAAACTTTACTGAGGGTGAGTGTCGATGGAGGTCAACTACTGTGTGACAGGCCTGATACGTTACTGAGGGTGAGTGTCGATGGAGGTCAACTACTGTGTGACATGCCTGATACCTTACTGAGGGTGAGTGTCGATGGGGGTCAACTACTGTGTGACAGGCCTGATACCTTACTGAGGGTGAGTGTCGATGGGGGTCAACTACTGTGTGACAGGCCTGATACCTTACTGAGGGTGAGTGTCGATGGGGGTCAACTACTGTGTGACAGGCCTGATACGTTACTGAGGGTGAGTGTCGATGGGGGTCAACTACTGTGTGACAGGCCTGATACCTTACTGAGGGTGAGTGTCGATGGGGGTCAACTAATGTGTGACAGGCCTGATACCTTACTGAGGGTGAGTGTCGATGGAGGTCAACTACTGTGTGACAGGCCTGATACCTTACTGAGGGTGAGTGTCGATGGAGGTCAACTACTGTGTGACAGGCCTGATACCTTACTGAGGGTGAGTGTCGATGGGGGTCAACTACTGTGTGACAGGCCTGATACCTTACTGAGGGTGAGTGTCGATGGGGGTCAACTACTGTGTGACAGGCCTGATACCTTACTGAGGGTGAGTGTCGATGGAGGTCAACTACTGTGTGACAGGCCTGATACGTTACTGAGGGTGAGTGTCGATGGAGGTCAACTACTGTGTGACAGGCCTGATACCTTACTGAGGGTGAGTGTCGATGGAGGTCAACTACTGTGTGAGAGGCCTGATACCTTACTGAGGGTGAGTGTCGATGGGGGTCAACTACTGTCTGACAGGCCTGATACCTTACTGAGGGTGAGTGTCGATGGGGGTCAACTACTGTGTGACAGGCCTGATACCTTACTGAGGGTGAGTGTCGATGGGGGTCAACTACTGTGTGACAGGCCTGATACCTTACTGAGGGTGAGTGTCGATGGGGGTCAACTACTGTGTGACAGGCCTGATACCTTACTGAGGGTGAGTGTCGATGGGGGTCAACTACTGTGTGACAGGCCTGATACGTTGCTGAGGGTGAGTGTCGATGGGGGTCAACTACTGTGTGACAGGCCTGATACCTTTCTGAGGGTGAGTGTCGATGGGGGTCAACTACTGTGTGACAGGCCTGATACCTTACTGAGGGTGAGTGTCGATGGAGGTCAACTACTGTGTGACAGGCCTGATACCTTACTGAGGGTGAGTGTCGATGGGGGTCAACTACTGTGTGACAGGCCTGATACCTTACTGAGGGTGAGTGTCGATGGGGGTCAACTACTGTGTGACAGGCCTGATACCTTACTGAGGGTTAGTGTCGATGGGGGTCAACTACTGTGTGACAGGCCTGATACCTTACTGAGGGTGAGTGTCGATGGGGGTCAACTACTGTGTGACAGGCCTGATACCTTACTGAGGGTGAGTGTCGATGGGGGTCAACTACTGTGTGACAGGCCTGATACGTTAATAAGGATGATATCAACAACAACCACAGTCCTCTAGTACAGGTATTCCCAAACCTGGGAATGCTTAACCCCAGGGATACGCACAATGCCGTCGAGGGTACGCCAAATAAAAATGAGATTCAAATAAAACATTTAAAAATAATAATAATACTAATAATAATAAAAAACTCTCCATTTATATTTTCCAACAGGGCTATACATTTGGGTGAGTTTTTGTTCTCGCCTGAGTAGCCTCGTTTCACTGTCATGAAATGAAACCATCTAGTGTTCGGCGAAATAACAACACAATGTCAGGGTACTGACACAGAACCCCTCCACCGGTTTCTTGTGCTCAGTGGTAGTGAATGACACTCAACCTGTCTTCATCGTAAGGGAGGTTTCTGAGTTAGAAGTGAACAAGGTGATTAGCTCACTAAAGCCAAAGATGTGTTTGGGCTGGACTCTACCTTTCTTAAAAAACTACAAAGAGTCGCTCATTGGCCCCATTATTAAGGTCACCAACATATCTTTTGGTCAGGTGGTGTTTCCAAGGGTCTGGAAGTCAGCCATAATAATGGCCATCTTTAAATTGTGTGATCCTGCTGATGTGAGTAGCTACAGGCCCATTAGTATACTACCTGGGGTGTCAACACCTGGGGTGTTGTTGAAAAGTGTGTAGCAGAGCAACTGATTGCCCACCTCAACAACAGCCCCTTCACATTACAAGATGGACAAAGGAGGTGTTGTTGGGGCTGTGTTTCTGGACCTAAGGAAGGCTTTTGATACTGTTAATCATGAGATTCTCATCACAAAATTGTCAAAGTTCAACTTTCCCCCCGATGCCTTCAGATGGATGAAATCATACCTTGAAGGCAGATCTCAGTGTGTCGGAGTGAGCAATGAGCTGTCGCCCAATCTTAGCTATTATGTAGGCGTGCCCCAAGGGTCAATACTGGGGCCCCTCCTGTTCAGCCTGCACATGAATGATTCTGAGTCTGAAGTTCAAATGTATGCTGATGATACAGTGATATTTGCATGCAAATAGCAAACAACAAGCTGCACAAGAACTCACTACTGTAATGGTCCAGGTTACAAAGTGGCTCAGTGACTCATGTTTGCATCTCAATGTGAAAAAATAGTCTTTATGTTCTTCACAAAGAGGCAAACTGATGCTACAGAGCCAGATGTCTATGTGCCAGGGGAGAAGCTCCAGCTGGTATCTGATGTTACTGAGCCAGATGTCTATGTGTCAGGGGAGAAGCTCCAGCTGGTATCTGATGTTACTGAGCCAGATGTCTATGTGCCAGGGGAGAAGCTCCAGCTGGTATCTGATGTTACTGAGCCAGATGTCTATGTGTCAGGGGAGAAGCTCCAGCTGGTATCTGATGCTACAGAGCCAGATGTCTATGTGCCAGGGGAGAAGCTCCAGGTGGTATCTGATGCTACAGAGCCAGATGTCTATGTGTCAGGGAAGAAGCTCCAGGTGGTATCTGATGCTACAGAGCCAGATGTCTATGTGTCAGGGGAGAAGCTCCAGGTGGTATCTGATGCTACAGAGCCAGATGTCTATGTGTCAGGGGAGAAGCTCCAGGTGGTATCTGATTTTAAGTGCCTTGGCATCATACTTGATTCCAACCTCTCTTTTAAAAAGAAGGTGAAAAAGGTAACTCAAATAACCAAATTCAACCTAGCTAATTTATGATTTATACGAAATTGTTCGACTACAGAGGTAGCAAATCTGTACTTCAAATCTATGATACCCCCCCACTTAACATACTGCTTTACTAGTTGGGTCCAAGCTTGCTATACAACATTGAAACCCATTCAGACTGTCTACAAACAGGCTCTCAAAGTGCTTGATAGGAAGCTCAATAGCCATCATCACTGTTACATCCTCAGAAAGCATGAGCTCCTGTGTTGGGAAAATCTTGTGCAATACACTGACGCATGTCTTGTATTTAAGATCCTAAATGGCCTGTCTCCCCCTCCCCTCAGTACTTTTGTTAAACAGAAAACCCAAACATATGGCAGCAGAGCCACAAGGTCTGCCATGAGAGGTGACTGTATAGTTCCCTTAAGGAAGAGCTCCTTTAGTAAATCCACTTTCTCTGTGAGAGCTTCCCATGTCTGGAATACATTGCCATCAGACACACACAACTGCACCACCTATCACACTTTCACAAAACACATGACTACATGGCTAGAGGGCGATCAGACTTGTGAACATAATCCCTAGTTGTGAATTTCCGCTTTCCATGTTGTCTGTTGTCTGTAGCTGGTGATGTGTGGAAACACTTTGTTGCTTTTATGGATTTTGTCTTGTTGCTTTTTGTTCTATGTTGCTCTGTCTGTATGCTACGTCTTGCTTGTTCTATGTTGCTCTGCGTGTGCTCACTGCTCATTCATTGTCTATATTGTAATTGTTTTTAATAACCTGCCCAGGGGACTACAGTTGTAAATTAGCCGGCTGGCTAAAACTGGCACTTTTACTGAAACGTTAATTAATGTGCACTGTCTCTGTAAAAATAAAATAAACTCAACTCAACTCAAATACAGGTAGCCTACTCAAATAATTAACATCCAATCACATTAACCGTTACTCTCTCGCGGGAATTCCACTAACGGTCCGTATGTAACCAAACATAGCTGCTGCTCATTCCGTTTGCTTGAAATGGATAAATTATTAAAAAAGTAAGGCCCGTGTCCATAGAGACACGTACCAGCTCTACTGTTAGTTCTGCTATTACCAGCAGTACTACACCTGCACCTGTCAATGACACAAGCTGTTCTGCTTCTACGAGCACATCCAATGCTAGCATCAGTAAATCTACATTTGTTGTTAGCCCAGTTAGCATGGACACTGACAGTTGTGAATCTGATGCAGCCGAAGAGCTACTGCCTCTTTACTCAGGAAAGCACCAAACAACAGACAGGGACGTTGGACCATCGAAGAGGCGCAAATATGATGAGAACTAAATTGATTTGGGGTTCACTTATATTGGGAATAGTGCCTTTCCTCAGCCACAGTGTGTTATCTGTGCAAAAGTACTATCTCACAACTCAATGAAACCATCACTCTTGCGCATTGAGAAACAAAACATGCCAATTGGAAAAATAAGCCACGGTAGTTTTTTGAGCGAGAATTAAGACGACTTTCGAAAAGTAATCAATGTTTAAAAGCAACATATACCATTAATAAGAAGGTGCTAAAAGCGTCTTATATGGTGAGCTACCGAGTGGCTAGAACAGACAAGCCCAATACTATTGTGGAGGACTTAATTCTTCATGCTGTCATGGATATGGCTGGGACAATGCTGGGGGAAAAGGCCCAAAAAACTACAGACAATGCCTTCATCAAACAACACTGTTTCACGGCGCATCAGTGACATGGAAAGAGATGTTCTGAAACAATTACTGCTTCGCATACAAGCCAATAAATTCTATGCGTTACAGCTGGATGAGTCAACAGACGTGGTGGGCCTGGCACAGCACCTGGTATATGTCCGCTATGTTTATGGGGAGTCAATTAAGGAAGACATCCTCTTCTGCAAACCACTGGAAACCAGGACCACCGGAGAATATATTTTTAAAGTACTGGACAGCTTTGTGACATTACTGAGAGACATAGTGGAGTGGTAACACACGTGCAAGTAGTTGCTCCCAACGCCACTTGGGTCCACTGCAGCATCCCCCGAGAGGCTCTTGGGTACACTGCAGCATCCACCGAGAGGCTCTTGGGTACACTGCAGCATCCACCGAGAGGCTCTTGGGTACACTGCAGCATCCACCGAGAGGCTCTTGCTGCCAAGGGAATGCCTGACAGCTTGAAAGACGTTTTGGACACTACAATGAAAATGTTTAACTTTGTTAAAGAAAGGCCCAAGAACTCTGGCGTATTTTCTGTACTATGCAATGATATGGGCAGCGACCATGTAACACTTTTACAACATACAGAAGTGCGCTGGTTATCAAGTGGCAAAGTATTGACACATTTTTGGGAATTGAGAGATGAGCTAAAAGTTTTCTTTACTGACCATAATTTTCACTTGTCTGACTGCTTGCATGATGAAGAGTTTCTCACACAACTGGCCTATCTGGGTGATGTTTTTCTCGCCTGATCTGAATCTATTCCATGTGAGAGACAAAATTGAGGCTAAGTTGGCGCTCTTCTCTGTCTGCATTAACAAGGACAGCACACAGGTCTTTCCATCATTGTATGATTGTTTTGTGTGAAAATGAACTCAGGCTTACAGACAATGCCAAATGTGATATTGCGAAGTACTTGATTGAGTTGGGTGCGCAATTACCCAGGTACTTTTCCAAAATGGATAACACAAACAACTGGATTCATTACCCCTTTCATACCCTGCCTCCAGCCCACTTACTGATATCTGAACAAGAGTGCCTCTTTGAAATTGCAACAAGCGGTTCTGTGAAAATGTAATTTAATCAGAAGACACTGTCAGATTTCTGGATTGGGCTGCGCTCAGAGTATCCTGCCTTGGCAAATTGAGCTGTTAAGACACTGATGCCCTTTGCAACCACGTACCTATGTGAGAGTGGATTCTCGGCCCTCACTAGCATGAACACTAAAATACCGGCAAAGACTGTGTGTGGAAAAGGATTTAAAACTGAGACTCTCTCCAATAGAACCCAACATTGCAGAGTTAAGTGCATCCTTTCAAGCACACCCTTCTCATTAACCTGTGGTGAGTTATTCACCATTTTCGATGAACAAATAAGGTTTTATATGTAAGATGGCTAAATAAAGAGTAAACTTATTGCTTATTATTTTATTATTGTTTGTGCCATTGTTCTATAAAGCTCTTTGTCACTTCCCACAAGCCGGGTTGTGACAAAAACTCACACTCATTCTTATGTTTAATAAATGTATCGTATAGTGTGTGTGTTGCAGGCTTGCAAAAAATAACATTTGAGAGTGCCCTGACCCTGGTGCAAGAGGGGGTACGCAGCTGGAGGTTGAATGTTTGAAGGGGTATGGGACTATAAAGTGTTTGAGAACCACTGCTCTATATGAACCTAGTTGAGAGAGGGAAGGACCAATAACTAGATGACAGAGGGAACAACCAATAGGGAGATGACAGAGGGAACGACCAATAGAGAGATGACAGTGGGAAGGACCAATAGAGAGATGACAGAGGGAAGGACCAATAGAGAGATGACAGAGGGAAGGACCAATAGAGAGATGACAGAGGGAACGACCAATAGAGAGATGACAGAGGGAACGACCAATAGGGAGATGACAGAGGGAACGACCAATAGAGAGATGACAGAGGGAACGACCAATAGGGAGATGACAGAGGGAAGGATCAATAGGGAGATGACAGAGGGAACGACCAATAGAGAGATGACAGAGGGAATGACCAATAGGGAGAAGACAGAGGGAACAACCAATAGGGAGATGACAGAGGGAACGACCAATAGGGAGATGACAGAGGGAACGACCAATAGGGAGATGACAGAGGGAACGACCAATAGAGAGATGACAGAGGGAACGACCAATAGAGAGATGACAGAGGGAACGACCAATAGGGAGATGACAGAGGGAAGGATCAATAGGGAGATGACAGAGGGAAGGACCAATAGGGAGATGACAGAGGGAAGGACCAATAGGGAGATGACAGAGGGAAGGACCAATAGGGAGATGACAGAGGGAAGGACCAATAGGGAGATGACAGAGGGAAGGACCAATAGGGAGATGACAGAGGGAAGGACCAATAGGGAGATGACAGAGGGAAGGACCAATAGGGAGATGACAGAGGGAAGGACCAATAGGGAGATGACAGAGGGAACGACCAATAGGGAGATGACAGAGGGAAGGACCAATAGGGAGATGACAGAGGGAAGGACCAATAGGGAGATGACAGAGGGAAGGACCAATAGGGAGATGACAGAGGGAACGACCAATAGGGAGATGACAGAGGGAACGACCAATAGGGAGATGACAGAGGGAACGACCAATAGGGAGATGACAGAGGGAAGGACCAATAGGGAGATGACAGAGGGAAGGACCAATAGGGAGATGACAGAGGGAAGGACCAATAGGGAGATGACAGAGGGAAGGACCAATAGGGAGATGACAGAGGGAAGGACCAATAGGGAGATGACAGAGGGAAGGACCAATAGGGAGATGACAGAGGGAATGACCAATAGGGAGATGACAGAGGGAAGGACCAATAGGGAGATGACAGAGGGAAGGACCAATAGGGAGATGACAGAGGGAACGACCAATAGGGAGATGACAGAGGGAAGGACCAATAGGGAGATGACAGAGGGAACGACCAATAGGGAGATGACAGAGGGAATGACCAATAGGGAGATGACAGAGGGAAGGACCAATAGGGAGATGACAGAGGGAACGACCAATAGGGAGATGACAGAGGGAAGGACCAATAGGGAGATGACAGAGGGAAGGACCAATAGGGAGATGACAGAGGGAAGGACCAATAGGGAGATGACAGAGGGAAGGACCAATAGGGAGATGACAGAGGGAACGACCAATAGGGAGATGACAGAGGGAACGACCAATAGGGAGATGACAGAGGGAATGACCAATAGGGAGATGACAGAGGGAACGACCAATAGGGAGATGACAGAGGGAAGGACCAATAGGGAGATGACAGAGGGAAGGACCAATAGGGAGATGACAGAGGGAACGACCAATAGGGAGATGACAGAGGGAATGACCAATAGGGAGATGACAGAGGGAAGGACCAATAGGGAGATGACAGAGGGAAGGACCAATAGGGAGATGACAGAGGGAAGGACCAATAGAGAGATGACAGAGGGAAGGACCAATAGGGAGATGACAGAGGGAACGACCAATAGGGAGATGACAGAGGGAAGGACCAATAGGGAGATGACAGAGGGAACGACCAATAGGGAGATGACAGAGGGAAGGACCAATAGGGAGATGACAGAGGGAAGGACCAATAGGGAGATGACAGAGGGAAGGACCAATAGGGAGATGACAGAGGGAAGGACCAATAGGGAGATGACAGAGGGAAGGACCAACAGGGAGATGACAGAGGGAACGACCAATAGGGAGATGACAGAGGGAAGGACCAATAGGGAGATGACAGAGGGAAGGACCAATAGGGAGATGACAGAGGGAAGGACCAATAGGGAGATGACAGAGGGAAGGACCAATAGGGAGATGACAGAGGGAAGGACCAATAGGGAGATGACAGAGGGAAGGACCAACAGGGAGATGACAGAGGGAACGACCAATAGGGAGATGACAGAGGGAAGGACCAACAGGGAGATGACAGAGGGAAGGACCAATAGGGAGATGACAGAGGGAAGGACCAATAGGGAGATGACAGAGGGAAGGACCAATAGAGAGATGACAGAGGGAAGGACCAATAGGGAGATGACAGAGGGAAGGACCAATAGGGAGATGACAGAGGGAAGGACCAATAGGGAGATGACAGAGGGAAGGACCAATAGGGAGATGACAGAGGGAAGGACCAATAGGGAGATGACAGAGGGAAGGACCAATAGGGAGATGACAGAGGGAAGGACCAACAGGGAGATGACAGAGGGAAGGACCAATAGGGAGATGACAGAGGGAAGGACCAATAGGGAGATGACAGAGGGAAGGACCAATAGGGAGATGACAGAGGGAAGGACCAATAGGGAGATGACAGAGGGAAGGACCAATAGGGAGATGACAGAGGGAAGGACCAATAGGGAGATGACAGAGGGAAGGACCAATAGGGAGATGACAGAGGGAAGGACCAATAGGGAGATGACAGAGGGAAGGACCAATAGGGATATGACAGAGGGAAGTACCAATAGGGAGATGACAGAGGGAATGACCAATAGGGAGATGACAGAGGGAATGACCAATAGGGAGATGACAGAGGGAACGACCAATAGGGAGATGACAGAGGGAAGGACCAATAGGGAGATGACAGAGGGAACGACCAATAGGGAGATGACAGAGGGAAGGACCAATAGGGAGATGACAGAGGGAAGGACCAATAGGGAGATGACAGAGGGAACGACCAATAGGGAGATGACAGAGGGAACGACCAATAGGGAGATGACAGAGGGAACGACCAATAGGGAGATGACAGAGGGAAGGACCAATAGGGAGATGACAGAGGGAAGGACCAATAGGGAGATGACAGAGGGAACGACCAATAGGGAGATGACAGAGGGAACGACCAATAGGGAGATGACAGAGGGAAGGACCAATAGGGAGATGACAGAGGGAAGGACCAATAGGGAGATGACAGAGGGAAGGACCAATAGGGAGATGACAGAGGGAAGGACCAATAGGGAGATGACAGAGGGAAGGACCAATAGGGAGATGACAGAGGGAAGGACCAACAGGGAGATGACAGAGGGAAGGACCAACAGGGAGATGACAGAGGGAAGGACCAATAGGGAGATGACAGAGGGAAGGACCAATAGGGAGATGACAGAGGGAAGGACCAATAGGGAGATGACAGAGGGAAGGACCAATAGGGAGATGACAGAGGGAAGGACCAATAGGGAGATGACAGAGGGAAGGACCAATAGGGAGATGACAGAGGGAAGGACCAATAGGGAGATGACAGAGGGAAGGACCAATAGGGAGATGACAGAGGGAACGACCAATAGGGAGATGACAGAGGGAAGGACCAATAGGGAGATGACAGAGGGAAGGACCAATAGGGAGATGACAGAGGGAAGGACCAATAGGGAGATGACAGAGGGAACGACCAATAGGGAGATGACAGAGGGAACGACCAATAGGGAGATGACAGAGGGAACGACCAATAGGGAGATGACAGAGGGAACGACCAATAGGGAGATGACAGAGGGAAGGACCAATAGGGAGATGACAGAGGGAAGGACCAATAGGGAGATGACAGAGGGAAGGACCAACAGGGAGATGACAGAGGGAAGGACCAATAGGGAGATGACAGAGGGAACGACCAATAGGGAGATGACAGAGGGAAGGACCAATAGGGAGATGACAGAGGGAAGGACCAATAGGGAGATGACAGAGGGAAGGACCAATAGGGAGATGACAGAGGGAAGGACCAATAGGGAGATGACAGAGGGAAGGACCAATAGGGAGATGACAGAGGGAAGGACCAATAGGGAGATGACAGAGGGAAGGACCAATAGGGAGATGACAGAGGGAAGGACCAATAGGGAGATGACAGAGGGAAGGACCAATAGGGAGATGACAGAGGGAAGGACCAATAGGGAGATGACAGAGGGAAGGACCAATAGGGAGATGACAGAGGGAAGGACCAATAGGTAGATGACAGAGGGAAGGACCAATAGGGAGATGACAGAGGGAAGGACCAATAGGGAGATGACAGAGGGAACGACCAATAGGGAGATGACAGAGGGAACGACCAATAGGGAGATGACAGAGGGAACGACCAATAGGGAGATGACAGAGGGAAGGACCAATAGGGAGATGACAGAGGGAAGGACCAATAGGGAGATGACAGAGGGAAGGACCAACAGGGAGATGACAGAGGGAAGGACCAATAGGGAGATGACAGAGGGAACGACCAATAGGGAGATGACAGAGGGAAGGACCAATAGGGAGATGACAGAGGGAAGGACCAATAGGGAGATGACAGAGGGAACAACCAATAGAGAGATGACAGAGGGAACGACCAATAGGGAGATGACAGAGGGAACGACCAATAGGGAGATGACAGAGGGAAGGACCAATAGGGAGATGACAGAGGGAAGGACCAATAGGGAGATGACAGAGGGAAGGACCAACACCGACAGAAAGTAAGAGAAAGTGAAATTGAAAAACAAAGAAAAGGGGCTGAATATTGAGAAAGAGAAGAAGAGAAACTACGGGAACATATTAAGTATTTTACCTAATTTTGTTTTACCTCTTCAACAATATGGCATATTCCTCAAGTTCCTTTGTTTGGAATTTCATAATCTTCTGCCTTGTATGAATACCACAGCTTTGCACACACCTTAGCCTCTCACAAGACTCTCTTATGGTGGGTGTGTGATTTGATTCATAATTACAATGATGGTGAAAGCTTTGAAGGAAATAAACATGGGTCTGTGAAGGAGGTCATTTGATTTTAAGTCCATTTTTTGTAATTGTAATTGTTATGACTCAACGCTGCTTGTTTTGTTAATCACTGCCATTGTGCAATCGGCATTGTGATATTTTCAGGGCTTTAAGTGACACCTGGGGCCTCGATGGCCCTCCAAATAGTGCAATCTGGAGACAATGGACGTCCATTTTGGACGTGCAGCAATGTTCTGATTGGAACAGCCTGTGTAGAAATAAAACCACAACTTCCAGAAAAATAGTACTAGTAAGTTTTTATTATTTGTTAATTTCAATTTCTATAATTTTTTCATTGCAAAGGGAGTGTGTTTTAAATGTGTGAAGTCTCCGGAGATAAATGTGTTGGAGCTTCTGAACTGGACTTCCACTGCTTTTTATTCATCACTTTTATCATTTAAAACTGCTGTGCTTTCACCTTTTACAGACTTTCATATACCTGACCAGAGGAAAAATAACCCTGAAAAAAATTCAACACATCTGAATGTGGAAATGTAAGACTTTAACTCTAAGCCAAAGTACTGTGAACGGAGAGAAAGTGACATTTCTACAAAGTTGGTCTGTTTTGTTTGTTTCGTGAAGCTTTACTTTCCTGGCAGGGATTTATGAGTATGATCTTAATCTCTCTATTATCTTTGAAGGCATTTCACCTACAGGACCTCACGAATAAGCCTAATCTGAAGAAAATAGAGAAATATGGAGTTCTGGCCCTGACTGATAAAAACAGGCTTTTTTGTTCTGTGTTCTTTTCCCCCGTTTGAGGACAAAACAGTCATCTTTTTAAGCACTTTAAGAGGCACCAACCTTTAATCAAGAAGCAAGGTGACCGCATATTCTGGTCTGGTTATCAGGCCTGTTCAGAACACAGAAGAAACACACACATACACACACACACTCACACACAGTCACACACACACACAAATGGTCTCTTGGGACGCGTGTGTGTGTGTGTTTGTGTGTCTGTGTGCATGTGTGCGTGTGTGCGTGTGTGCGTGTGTGCGCGTGTGCGCGTGTGTGCGTGTGTGCGTGTGTGTGCGTGTGTGCATGTGTGTGTGTGTGTGTGTGTGCGCGTGTGTGTGCGTGTGCGTGTGTGTGTGTATGCGTATCCGGATCTCATTGGCTTTTTACATTGAGGTTTTGAAATCTGATGGCGTATAAGATCTATTTAATTAACAATGTTATATAACCTCAATGCAACTCTCTGTGAAGATTTCACAACCTCAATGCAAAAAAAGGCCATACACATTATCCACATCCTCATACAGAATGGACACACTGCATTTCTCAACTCAAGACCATTGGGAGATGATATTCTTTAGTCGTAATAGATTCTGTCGGCTCCACTTTAGTATTTTCTGCTCCTTTTCAAAAGATTGTTCTGAAGTTCAGGGGGAAAATAAATTACTTTTAAAAGGAGCTCTCTGGATGAAAGGAAAACACAGAGAGATGATTTAGATTGCTATTCAAGTGCCATTTCTCATAGTCACATTTTGCATTGCTAACAGTCCAAAAATAACATAGTACATGTATAACGTTTCGGGTAAGACTACGACTGTGTTGAAGTAACAATGTTTATTAAAGCAACAGGGGCAGGAAAACGACAGGTCAAGGCAGGCAGGGGTCGATAATCCAGAGTAGTGGGGAAAAGATACAGGACGGGAGGCTGGCACAGGGTCAGGTCAGAGAGAGGTCGGTAATCCAGATTAGGGGCAATGGTACAGTACGACAGGCAGGCTCAGAGTCTGGTGCAGGAAGAGTGGTCAGGCAGGTGGGCTCAGAGTCCGGACAGGCAAGGGTCAAAACCAGGAGAGTGAGAAAAAGCAGGAGCTGAGAAAAATGCTGCTTGACTTGACAAACAAGGCGTGCTGGCAAAAGACAAACAGAGAATACAGGTATAAATACACAGGGGATAATAGGGACGATGGGCGAAACCTGGAGGGGGATGGAGACAAGCACAAACAGATCAGGGCGTGACAACATGAATACACGTATATATTGAGTGTACAAAACATTAAGAACACCTTCCTAATATTTAGTTGCACCCTCTTCTGCCATCAGAACAGCCTCAATTCATTGGGGTATGGACTCTACAAGGTATCAAAAGCATTCCACAGGGATGCTGGCCCATGTTGACTCCAATGCTTCACACAGTTGTGTCAAGTTGCCTGATAGTGGATCCCTACTCCAAATAGCTTGTTCCATCTCATCTCATAGATTATCAATTGATTGAGATCTGGTGACTGGCAGGCCACTGCAGTAAGCTGAATTCACTGTCATGTTTGTGGAACCATTCCTGGACAATTCTATCCTTGCGATATTGGGCATTATCCAGTAGAAAAAATACATTCACAGATGGATACACTGCTGCACCTGGTTGGGGGATGCAGCTGATTGGCAATGATGCTCACATATCCTGTGGCATTCAAACGTTGCTCCACTTTTATCAAGGGCCATGAAAACACACCATCACACTACTACCACCATCTTGCGATGTTGACACGATGGATGGTGTAGTTGGATCTCCAGACAGGCTAAACTAAATACTACCTGAACCCTGTTTTTCTGTTGCTAAGTGGGTAAGTAAGAGCATAACTAGGTTGCTAAGTGGGTAAGTAAGAGCATAACTAGGTTGCTAAATGGGTAAGTAAGAGCATAACTAGGTTGCTAAGTGGGTAAGTAAGAGCATAACCAGGTTGCTAAGTGGGTAAGTAAGAGCATAACTAGGTTGCTAAGTAGGTAAGTAAGAACATAACTAGGTTGCTAAGTGGGTAAGTAAGAGCATAACTAGGTTGCTAAGTGGGTAAGTAAGAGCATAACTAGGTTGCTAAGCATGGATCGACAACATATGTGTTGAAGAGGCTGCTCCTCTGTCTCCGTAGACAACATGATGATTATCCTGCTGGGAGGTTAGTGGTTTAGGAAAAGAACACCATGGAAATAAGTGTGCTGAACTGTGTGACTAAGACAATACATACAGTGGCTTCCAAAAGTATTCACTCCCTTGGCATTGTTGTCACGTTCTGACCTTAGTTCCTTTTGTATGTTTCTATTTTAGGTTGGTCAGGGTGCGTGAGTTGGGGTGGGCATTCAATGTTTTTGTTCTATGTTTGGTATTCCTATGTGTTTGGCCTGGTATGGTTCCCAATCAGAGACAGCTGTACAATCGTTGTCTCTGATTGAGAACCATACTTAGGTAGCCTGTGTTCCCACGATGATTTGTGGGTTGTTGCTTTCTGTTTAGTGTATGTCACCTGACAGAACTGTTTCGTTTCTTCCATTTCACTTTGTTATTTTGTTTTGTGTTTTCAGTCTAATAAATTAACATGGACACTTACCACGCTGCCCATTGGTCCGATATTTCATACTCGATGTCAGACGACGAAGAGATCCGTTACAATTGTTCCTATTTTGTTGCCTTACAACCTGGAATTAAAATGTATTTTTTGAGGGTTTTTATCATTTGATTTATGCCTACCACTTTGATGATGCAACATATTTTTTATTGTAAAATAAACAACTAAGACAAAAAAACATAAAACTTGAGCGTGCATAACTATTCACCAACCCGAAGTCAATACTTTGTAGAGCCACCTTTTGCAGCAATTACAGCTGCAATTATCTTGGGGTATGTCTCTATAAGCTTGGCACGTCTAGCCACTGCTCCAGCTCCTTCAAGTTGGATGGGTTCTGCAGTCTTTAAGTCATACCACAGATTCTCAATTGGATTGACGTCTGGGCTTTGACAAGGTCATTCCAAGACATTTAAATATTTCTCCTTAAACCACTCGAGTGCTGCTTTAGCAGTATGTTTACAGTCATTGTCCTGCTGGAAGGTGAAACTCCGTCCCAGTCTCAAATATCTGGAAGACTGAAACAGGTTTACCTTTAGGAATTTCCCTGTATTTAGTGCCATCCATCATTCCTTCAATTCTGACCAGTTTCCCAGTCCCTGCCGATGAAGAATATCCCAACAGCATGATGTTGACACCACCATGCTGTGGGGATGGTATTCTCGGGGTGATGGGAGGTATTGGGTTTGTGCCAGAAAAA
Source organism: Oncorhynchus mykiss (assembly GCF_013265735.2). Taxonomy (NCBI): domain Eukaryota; kingdom Metazoa; phylum Chordata; class Actinopteri; order Salmoniformes; family Salmonidae; genus Oncorhynchus; species Oncorhynchus mykiss. The sequence goes on along the minus strand of NC_048585.1, from coordinate 56,933,682 downwards.
GCTCACTTTTAGTCTCATCTGATCAGAGTACCTTCTTCCATATGTTTGGGGAGTCTCCCACTTGCCTTTTGGCGAACACCAAACGTGTTTGCTTATTTTTTTCTTTAAGCAATAGATTTTTTCTGGCCACTCTTCGGTAAAGCCCAGCTCTGTGGAGTGTACGGCTTAAAGTAGTCCTATGGACAGATACTCCAATCTCCACTGTGGAGCTTTGCAGCTCCATCAGGGTTATCTTTGCTCTCTTTGTTGTGTCTCTGATTAATGCCCTCCTTCCCTGGTCCATGAGTTTTGGTGGGCGGCCCTCTCTTGACAGGTTTGGTGTGGCGACATATTCTTTCAATTTTTTATAATGGATTTATTGGTGCTCCGTGGGATGTTCAAAGTTTCTGATATTCTTTTATAACGCAACCCTGATCTGTACTACTCCACAACTATGTCCCTGACCTCCTTGGTCTTCATGGTGTCACTTGCTTGGTGGTGCCCCTTGCTCAGTGGTGTTGCAGACCCTAGTGTCACGCTGGTATAAAGGATTTTGGAGACAGGCGCAGGAATACACAATGGGGGTTTTAATACACCCAAAACAAACACGTATACTAAAACACTGCACTGGGCTGTACCCAAACAAAAGAGTGAGGGTAAACCTCGTTGAACACCACGGGATGATACCCGTAATACACAATATACAGTATAAAGCACGCACGCAGCTTAAAGACTTCTTCAGGCTAGGGTCCTTCTTATCTCAATTTCCGCCTAATTGGCGTGCCAAAAGTAAACTGCCTGTTGCTCAAAGCCTGAAGCCAGGATATACATATTTTTTTGTACCTTTATTTAACTAGGCAAGTCAGTTAAGAACAAATTCTTATTTTCAATGACGGCCTAGGAAATAATTGTTACCGTTGGAAAGAAAACTCTCTGAAGTTTATAGAAATGATTAAATAACGTAGGAGGCTATAACATAATAGATATAGTAGGAAAAATCAAAAGAAAAATCAACCAGATTTTTTTTTTGGAGAGCCCATGTCCTTACTATGGAAAGTATATAGAAATAATTGAATCTAGCTCCCAGTATTTAATTCCTATGGCTTCCACTGGGTGTCAGTCTTTGTTCAAGATTGCAGGATTGTTTCTTGCAAAACAAGTAAGAAATATGGGTTTTAGTAGAAGGACACCTGCTTGAAAATTGGTGTGACAACGCGCACCTGCTAATATTGGTTTCGCATTGAACATACTTCTTTCTGTATGAGATATTGTAGTTTGATTACATTTTAGGGTATCTGAGGATTAAAGAGAATCGTATTTTGACTTGTTGAAACAAAGTTTAGGGGTAGATTTTCAGAATCCTATCTTGGCATGTTGAACGAGTGGATTACTCAAATCGATGGCCTCAACTAAACTGACTTTTTGCGATATAAAGAAGGACATTATCTAACAAAACGACACTAAATGTTATAGCTGGGACCCTTTGGATGACAAATCAGAGGAAGATTTTCAAAAAGTATGTGAATATTTAATTGCTATTTGTAAATTTATGAAACCTATTCTGGTGGAAAAATATATTGATTTGGGGCGAAGTCCTCAAACAATCGCATGACATACTTTCGCTGTAATGGCTACAGTAAATCAGACAGTGCAGTTAGATTAACAAGAATTGAATGACTCCAACCTAAGTGTATGTAATCTTCCGACATCAACTGTAGGGCACTTGTATGTACCTAAATGTTTAATATACATCATCGTTGTGATTATTTATTTGAATTGCATGCCCTCCAGCTTCACCGGAAGTTGTCCCGCTAGCGGGACTTCTATCCCAGAGAGGATAACAGCCACACTAACCTATAGGTACTCACACCACCAACAGACATGGGAGCAATAATCAACAGCCCAATGGAAATCAAAGGGAACACATCTTTTTTTAAATGTTTGTTTTTCCTTTATTTAACTAGGCAAGTCAGTTAAGAACAAATTCTTATTTTCAATGACGGCCTAGGAACAGTGGGTCAACTGCCTTGTTCATGGGCAGAACTAGAGATTTTTACCTTGTCAGCTCTGGGATTCAATCTTACAGCCTTCCGGTTACTAGTCCACCGCTCTAACCACTAGGCTACCTGCCACCCCTATACATGTACCAATCAGTGGGGATAGGGGACAGGTGTGCACAGTGAACGTTCCGGAGGGATCCGTGACAACTAGGGCCTTTCAGAACAGGTGTAAATACACTGAGATCATGTGACAGATCATGTGACACTTAGATTGCACACAGGTGGACTTTATTTAACTAATTCTGTGACTTCTGAAGGTAATTGGTTGTACCAGATCTTGTTTAGGGGCTTCACAGCAAAGGGGGTGAATATATATGCATGCATCACTTTTTCATTTTTTATTTTGTAGAATTTGTTTTTAACAAGTTGTTTTTTTTATTTCACTTTGTCACGCCCTGACCGTAGATTGCTTTGTATGTTTCTATTTGTTCTATGTTTGTACTTCTATGTGTTTGGCCTGGTATGGTTCCCAAACAGAGGCAGCTGTCAATCGTTGTCTCTGATTGAAAACCATACTTAGGCAGCCTGTTTTCACCCTTGAGTTGTGGGTAGTTGTTTTCTGTTTTGTGTGTATCACCTGACAGAATTATTTAGTTCTTGTTATTCCTCGTTGTTATTTTGTTTAGTGTTCAGTTTTGATTAAATTTACAACATGAACACTTACCACGCTGCACCTTGGTCCTCTCCTTCTTCCTCCTACGACGATCATTATACACTTCACCAATTTGGACGATTTTGTGTATGTTCATCACATGGAATCCAAATAAAAATACATTTAAATTACAGGTTGTAACGCTAAAAAATAGGACAAAAGCCAAGAGGGATGAATACTTTTGCAAGGCACTGCATGTTTGTTTGTGTTTGTGTTTTTGAGTGTGTGTGTGAGAGCGAGAGTGTGTATCTGCCTTCCTGCATTCTTCCGTGTCTGTGTGCGTGCATGTGTTTGCGTGTGTGTGTGTGTCGTGTATCTACATGCCTCAGGTCTCATTGGTATGACAGGGGCTTTGAAGGGGGGGGGGGGGGGGTTAGGGGACTATTTTGTTCCAATGCAGTACAACAAGTCAGTTCCCAAGGACATAGCATTACCATTCAAAGAAACAAAAATGTTTCAGATAGGCAGCAGCCTCTCTTCCCCCCCCCATTGGGGCTGAGAACAGCAAAGAGGAGGACAAAAGGGAAGAGAGGATAGTCTTTGAAGTGAAGTGTTCAGACTGGTCAATAGAGTCTGCTGACCCTTCACGTTTCATATTGAATGAAGGTTTCCATTTCCTCGGCTGTTGTGTTGCCCAGGCCTCTCCGTTGTTATGCTACCAGGGTGCTGCATTCCGTCATACTGCTGATGCTAGGGCATTTCTGCATCTGATTAAACTGCTGGGATTAGCTCAAATGCAAATGTGTGTTTGTGTGTGTGCGTGTGTGTGTGTGTGTGTGTGTGTGTGTGTGTGTGTGTGTGCGTGCGTGTGTGTGTGTGTGTGTGCGTGTGTGCGTGTGTGTGTGCGTGTGTGTGTGTGCGTGTGTGTGTGTGTGTGTGTGTGTGTGTGTGTGTGCGTGTGTGTGTGTGTGTGTGTGTGTGTGTGTGTGCGTGTGTGTGTGTGTGTGTGTGTGTGTGTGTGTGCGTGTGTGTGTGTGTGTGTGTGTGTGTGTGTGTGTGTTTGTCCGCAGAAGAAGCTGTATGACATCAATGCTTTTCTTTGAAATACTTGCACGGTCTCACGCAACCGTGTGTACAGACGAACTTTTAACAAGAGATACACACAGTACACAACTCAGCTGACCATTAACAGTCAGACTCAAACACGGCCAGTATCATGTCTAGGTCCACTAACGTCACCACGACAGACGGCCTTCTGCACACTGTGGGAGAAATCACATTTATGAAAATGATTGGGAATGCTGGCATAAGAATGAATAAAAATACGAATAAGACTTCTTTGAAAATCCTGGGTGAGCGTTCCAGGAAACAACAAATAAAAAGGCATCACAAGATTAACATTCAGGAAAGAGAGAAATTTAATTAGGATAATTGCATTGCGGATGCTTAAATTATCAGCATTTCCCATTGGGGCTTTTGTGAAGGCTATCTTTGAGTATGGGTTTACTGGTAGATGCTGTCGATTTGCATAGACCTACTGTAAGCATAGACTCAACCTAATGGGATTCTCAGTGATTAGATTTAACAGACAAAGAATGTTGTACTTGTATGCCACTGAGGTCAGTTTAGCATATATGTTGATTGAATGATCCACCCATTCGTTTGATTAGTTCCAGAGTCTTCTGTCATGTTGGCTTGCAGGTGGGGCCTCTATTGAGTGAAGTGTCCAGTTTTGTATGACATGAATACAGTAACAACATGGTGTAGAATACAGTAACAACATGGTGTAGAATACAGTAACAACATGGTGTAGAATACAGTAACAACATGATGTAAGATACAGTAACATCGTGGTGTAGAATACAGTAACAACATAATGTAAGATACAGCAACAACATGATGTAGAATACAGTAACAGCATGGTTTAGAATATAGTAATAACATGGTGTAGAATACAGTAACAACATGGTGTAAGATACGGTAACAACATGGTGTAAGATACAGTAACAACATTATGTAGAATACAGTAACAACATGGTGTAAGATACAGCAAGAACATGATGTAGAATACAGTAACAACATGGTGTAGAATACAGTAACACAATGGTGCAGGATACAATAACAATAACAATATGATGTAAGATACAGTAACAACATGGTGTAGAATACAATAACAACATGATGTAGAATCCAGTAACAACATGGTGTAAGATACAGCAACAACATGATGTAGAATACAGTAACAACATGGTGTAGACTACAGTAACAAAATGGTGCAGGATACAATAACAACATGATGTAAGATACAGTAACAACATGGTGTAGAATACAGTAACAACATGATCTAGAATACAGTAACAACATGGTGTAAGATACAGTAAAAACATGGTGTAAGATACAGTAACACCATGATGTATGATAGAGTATCAACATGGTGTAGAATACAGTAAATACATGGTGTAGAATACAGTAACAACAGGTATAGAATACAGTAACATAATGACATAGGATACAATAACAACATGGTATAGAACACAGTAACAACATGATGTAGAATACAGTAAATACATGGTGTAGAATACAGTAACAACAGGTATAGAATACAGTAACATAATGACATAGGATACAATAACAACATGATGTAGGATATAGTAACAACAGGTATAGAATACAGTAACTTAATGACATAGGATACAGCAATTAAATGATGTAGAATACAGTAACATAATGACATAGGATACAATAACAACATGATGTAGGATACAGTAACAACATGGTTTAGAATACAGTAACATAATGACTTAGGATACAGTAACAACATGATGTAGGATACAGTAACAACAGGTGTAGAATACAGTAACATAATGACAAAGGATACAATAACAACATGATGTAGGATACAGTTGCAACAGGTATAGAATACAGTAACATAATGACATAGGATGCAGTAATTAAATGATGTAGAATACAGTAACATAATGACATATGATACAATAACAACATGATGTAGGATATAGTAACAACAGGTATGGAATACAGTAACATAATGACATAGGATACAGCAATTAAATGATGTAGAATAAAGTAACATAATGACATAGGATACAATAACAACATGATGTAGGATACAGTAACAACATGGTTTAGAATACAGTAACATAATGACTTACAATACAGTAACAACATGATGTAGGATGCAGTAACAACAGGTGTAGAATACAGCAACATAATGACAAAGGATACAATAACAACATGATGTGGAATAGAGTAACATAATGATGTAGGGTACAGCAACAACAGGTATAGAATACAGTAACATAATTACTTAGGATACAGTAACAACAGGTATGGAATACAGAAACATAATGACTTAGCATACAGTAACAACAGGTATAGAATACAGCAGCATGATGACGTAGGATACAGGAACAACATGTATAGAATACAGTAACATAATGACTTAGCATACAGTAACAACATGTATAGAATACAGTAACATAATGACTTAGCATAAAGTAACAACAGGTATAGAATACAGAAACATAATGACTTAGCATACAGTAACAACAGGTATAGAATACAGCAGCATGATGACGTAGGATACAGGAACAACATGTATAGAATACAGTAACATAATGACTTAGCATACAGTAACAGGTATAGAATACAGTAACATAATAACTTAGGATACAGTAACAACAGGTATAGAATACAGTAACATAATAACTTAGGATACAGTAACAACAGGTATAGAATACAGAAACATAATGACTTAGGATACAGTAACAACGTGATGTAGAATAGAGTAACATAATGACTTAGCATACAGTAACAACAGGTATAGAATACAGTAACATAATGACTTAGCATACAGTAACAGGTATAGAATACAGTAACATAATGACTTAGCATACAGTAACAGGTATAGAATACAGTAACATAATGACTTAGCATACAGTAACAACAGGTATAGAATACAGCAGCATGATGACGTAGGATACAGTAACAACATGTATAGAATACAGTAACATAATGACTTAGCATACAGTAACAACAGGTATAGAATACAGCAGCATGATGACGTAGGATACAGTAACAACATGTATAGAATACAGTAACATAATGACTTAGCATACAGTAACAACATGTATAGAATACAGTAACATAATGACTTAGCATACAGTATGCTCACAGTACAGAAGGTAGATCTTATAAGAACTCCATATGTGTATTACATTATGCTAAATCAATTTACAGTACATCAATGCCTGGAAGAAGCAAAACTGAGACTTAAGTCAGAGTCTGTTTGATTGAGTGGGTCTGCAGTGCACAAGGAGGAAAACACTGTTCAACACCACCATCCCTCCCCTCCACAGTGAATTAGAATTGATAATTCAACAATCTGGCTTTGTTTTCCAAGGAATGATAAAGAGTTTGCTGACCCTGTCAGCAAAAATGACTGCCACCAAAGCAACTTCAGCAGCAACCTGCCACACGTCGCCCTTCCACTGCAGCTACCCCCCCCCAACACGTCGCCCTTCCACTGCAGCTACCCCCCCCCCCCAACACGTCGCCCTTCCACTGCAGCTAACCCCCCCCAACACGTCGCCCTTCCACTGCAGCTACCCCCCCCCCCCAACACGTCGCCCTTCCACTGCAGCTACCCCCCCACCCCCAACACGTCGCCCTTCCACTGCAGCTACCCCCCCCAACACGTCGCCCTTCCACTGCAGCTACCCCCCCCCCCCCCAACACGTCGCCCTTCCACTGCAACTAACCCCCCCAACACGCCGCCCTTCCACTGCAGCTAAACCCCCCCCCACACACCGCCCTTCAACTGCAGGTTAAACCCCCCCCCAACACGCCGCCCTTCCACTGCAGCTTAACCCCCCCAACACGCCGCCCTTCCACTGCAACTAACCCCCCCCAACAAGCCGCCCTTCCACTGCAGCTAAACCCCCCCCCACACACCGCCCTTCAACTGCAGGTTAAACCCCCCCCCCAACACGCCGCCCTTCCACTGCAGCTTAACCCCCCCAACACGCCGCCCTTCCACTGCAGGTTAACCCCCCCCCCACACGCCGCCCTTCCACTGCAGTTTAAATCCCCCCCACACTGCCCTTCAACTGCAGCTTAACCCCCCCACCAACACGCCGCCATTCCACTGCAACTTAAACCACCCCCCAACACGCCGCCCTTCCACTGAAGGTTAACCCCCCCCGCCCCACATGCCGCCCTTCCACTGCAGCTAAACCCCCCACACACATACACGCCGCCCTAACATTGCAGCTCAACCCTCCTTCCCCTCCTGTTATCTACACAATACCACCACTACCTCTTCCCCCTCTCTCTCTCTGTCGCTCTCTAGCACATGCTGAATGACCCACACACACACACACACACACACACACACACACACACACACACACACACACACACACACACACACACACACACACACACACACAGATACACCCTGTCCTAAGCACGACGTGTCAGAAGAGGCCTAGTCAAAACCTTGAACTCCAAATCAATGAGAGGAATTGAGACTGGCCTCTGTGCTGTTTACAGCACAATATGAGCTCTCTGTTGTTGAAGGGCTGAGTGACGTGTTTGCTGTGACAGCGCACACTGACACGGGCAAACGATACGTTCCACCGAGACACGCCACCTGGTCGGTAGTGTGTGTTCCATTTCTTAGTCAATATTCTGTGACCCGACAACTGTCATTCAAGGGGCTATTTTTTTTTCTCCATTGCAGCACTTTGCTGAAAGACACTACCCCAAGTGATCCGTTGGGAGAAGGAGGAGGATTTGATCAAATAGCAAATATAAAAATGTTACACATCACAACAAAGTTGGAGGGTGTCTTTGTCTAAGCTGTTTACAGTGAGTATTATCTGGATTACAACTTTCCCACAGGATAATACTGAAATTTGAAAATGAAAACAAAACTAACAAGTGTAAACAAAATGGCCGACATACCGTATAATTTTTGGGGGGGTTTGTTAGCTTTCCTATTCCTTCGAGGTTGAGTGTTATCCTGCCTCCCTGATCACAGTCGACAGTAAACACAATCTTTCATATGTGTTGACAGACGGTTCCTCTCTTAGCTTGCTTCCCCAGCGTTTTCCATTAGCGCTATTTTGCCCTACCAAGCAAAAAGGCAGTAACAGCTCATAGCGTAGATCTGAGAAAAACACTAGCTTTGATTTACCTCGGTTTCACAGTAACTTTATACAGTTACTGCTAACATGACCCCCATTCTCTCTAAAACACAATACAATAGAGGCAGGACACTTGTCCGCATGATTATTTAAGGTAAAGCTAAAATGACATTAACTCATTTTTGACCAAATGAGCAGTTACTGCCTTTATTTTTGCTTGGTAGAGCAGTATTGACCTGAATCTTTTTAGGTGGTAGAGAAGTCCGGCCCAAATCCACTGGTACTCCAACCTCACCAGATTGACACTGCTCCAGAGTTGAGTAACTCCATTGATTTCATTTCACAGGCTATTGGATTAGTTGTATCATAACACCCACAACGAGATTGGGTTGGCATGGATTTTCTCCTGTCGGGTCAAAAGGCCTAGACAATAATAGGTTTTTTTATTACTTTTTGGCCCTTCCAACCACATATCCATAGATCACATTTATGTCAACTGGTCAGTATTGCACATTAAATATATATATATATATATATTATATAATATATATTTTGTTTGTCAATTTCATTGTAAAAGGACCAATGAGCAACAATACGTGAAGTTTAAAGGATCACTTCAAAATTTGGTGCCAAGTTAAGAGTATTTATAATTTTTGTCATTAATTAAGGTATGTATACATTTTCAACAATTTTCGATCCTAAAGTTAGAAATGAGCAAAGGCTTTGATTTATGTTCCAACAGATGGAAAGGGGTTTTAGAAAAAAATATAGCAGTAAAAGTCTTAAAAGATATCAGAAATACTTCAAAACAAAGTATTGTTTAAGTTAAGATCCTTGCCAACGTTAATAACAACATCATATTTTGCTGAAATGACTTGCATTCTCCAAGTTTAAGAAATATTTTCTAGTGTCTTGTTATTCTGTTACAAAAAAAAACCACATATCGTTGATATATTTTCTAATTCCTCTTCCTCATGAGGAGGGAGGATTAAGAAAGTTCATAGTAAGTAGATGTACCAGTTATCAAAAGTGTTTTTACTGAAAATATATATATATATATTTTTCCAAGTTATTTAAATTGGTCAACAGAATGACTGCAATTGAATTAGCCAAATTTGGTGATGATAGTAAAAACAAACCACAGTTGTGTTACCTGCTGCTGTCGTCTTGTCCTCTGGCATATCGTTATGTTCAGCTCATAACTGTGAAAACAGTCTTGGCAACACCTCCTTCTAGCTCTCTCGCGCTCTCTCTCTCTCTCTATCTGTCCTGCTCTTTCCCTGTCTCTTTATCTCTTCACCTCTCTCTCCCTCTCTCTCTCTCTCTCTCTCTCTCTCTCTCTATCTCTCCTGCTCTTTCCCTGTCTCTTCATCTCTTCATCTCTCTCTCTCTCTCTCTCTCTCTCTCTCTCTCTATCTCTCCTGCTCTTTCCCTGTCTCTTCATCTCTTCACCTCTCTATCTCTCCTGCTCTTTCCCTGTCTCTTCATCTCTTCACCTCTCTCTCTCTCTCCCTCTCTCTCTCTCTCTCTCTCTCTCTCTCTCTCTCTCTCTCTCTCTCTCTCTATATATATATATCTCTCCTGCTATTTCCCTGTCTCTTCATCTCTTCATCGCTCTCTCTCTCTCTCTCGTCATCTCTCTCTCCCTCTCTCTCTCGCTCTCTCTCTGTTTTTCTCTCTCGCTCTAATCTTGTGAAACATAGGCGTCAGTAAATGGTTCAGATTTGGTCCATTCCATACCAACAAAATGTGGTCTTGTTTGGCGGGGCGCTCAATAGAATAATAGCCGATGTTGAGAATAATGGCCAATTCAGGACACATCACAGTGAATACATCACAGAATCGTAATTATACATTTCTGTATAATACAGATCAGAGACCGATGATGTCATTCTGATACCGTCATTCTGTTATCAGGTGTTAATCTACATAACTTGACTTACTGTAGTTCCAAACCAAAGGAGATTTATTCAAACTCAAGGTGTCATGTCATAGCTGACACCCCATTCTTTTTTTGCGACCATCTTTGAATCTTAATTCAGAGTAGATCTTTCACAGAGATTTTGGAAAACTTTGTCACATAACAAACTGATGGAGATTTTAACTTCATTCTGTTACGAAGCTTTATATCTCCACTGTTCTTCAAGTAAGTGTCAGTGTCCTATCACGCATGCTAGCATGCTACATGCTTAAACTACATACTATTTACTAATCGTTGCAATCTATTTAGCCTGTACCTTTTAATAAAAGGTACAGGCTAAATAATAAAAGGTACAGTATACCACGGCAGCAACAGGCTGGGTATAGGCAGACTATGACATTAGACCTAAACCGTAGAAGACCATATGTCCACATATTCTGACTTAGAAAATGTGGACAACTACAAACACCTAGGTGTCTGGTTAGACTGTAAACTCTCCTTCCAGACTCACCACAAACATCTCCAATCCAAAATTAAATCTAGAATTGGCTTTCTATTTAACAACACAGCATCCTTCACTCATGCTGCCAAACATACCCTTGTAAAACGGACCATCCTACCGATCCTCGACTCTGGCGATATCATTTACAAAATATCCTTCAATACCCTACTCAATAAATTGGATGCAGTCTATCACAGTGCCATCCGTTTTGTCACCAAAGCCCCATATACTACCCACCACTGCGACCTGTACGCTCTCGTTGGCTGGCCCTCGCTTCATATTCATCGCCAAACCCACTGGCTCCAGGTCAACTACAAGACCCTGTTAGGTAAAGTCCCCCCTTATCTCAGCTCGCTGGTCACCATAGCAGCACCCACCTGTTGGACACGCTCCAGCAGGTATATCTCTCTGGTCACCCCCAAAACCAATTCTTCCTTTGGCCGCCTCTCTTTCCAGTTCTCTGCTGCCAATGACTGGAACGAAACACTTATCTCCCTCACTAGCTTAAAGCACCAGCTGTCAGAGCAGCTCACAGATTACTGCACCTGTACATAGCCCACCTATAATTTAGCCCAAACAACTACCTCTTTCCCTACTGTATTTATTTATTTATTTTGCTCCTTTGCACCCCATTATTTTTATTTCTACTTTGCACATTCTTCCACTGCAAATCTACCATTCCAGTGTTTTACTTGCTATATTGTATTTACTTCACCACCTTGGCCTTTTTTTTGCCTTTACCTCCCTCACCTCATTTGCTCACATTGTATATAGACTTATTTTTCTACTGTATTATTGACTATATATTTGTTTTACTTCATGTGTAACTCTGTTTTGTTGTATGTGTCGAACTGCTATGCTTTATCTTGGCCAGTTCGCAATTGTAAAGGTGAAATAAAAAATAGAAAATGAAATAGAAAATAAAAATATAGCCCATCTATTCTATTTAAAAAGGAAACAGATAAATCGGTTCCATTTAAACATATTTCTTCATGATGGCAAAGTGCTGTAACATATACAAATGAAATCAAATAGCCTAGCACACCCCAAAACTTTTCAATGTTGAAATCAAAAGGCTATTGCAATGTGGACAGTCAGTCGAACAATGTGGACAGTCAGTCGAACAATGTGGACAGTCAGGTGCATGGGAAATTCAGAACCTCTGGACTGTAACGTAATAAACTAAAGCACTGATCAGCGAACCAGATCAGAATGACAGCTGAGGCTTGATTCATAAATTAAATCATTAAATAGGTAGTTTTCAAAACTAAGACGGTACGTACAGTGGCTTGTGAAAGTATTCCCCCTTCTTGGCATTTTCCCTATTTTGTTGCCTTACAACCTGGAAATAAAATAGATTTTTGGGAGGTTTGGGAGGTTTGTTTCATTTGATTTACACAACATGCCTACCACTTTGAAGATGCAAAACATTTTTAATTGTGAAACAAAAAAGAAATTAGACAAAAAAAATGAAAACTTGAGTGTGCATAACTGTTCACCCCCCCAAGTCAATACTTTGTAGAGCCACCTTTTGCAAAAATTACAGCTGCTAGTCTCTTGGGGTATGTCTCTATAAGCTTGGCACATCTAGCCACTGGGATTTTTCCCATTCTTCAAGGCAAAACTGCTCTAGCTCCTTCAAGTTGGATGGGTTCAGCTGGTGTCCAGCAATCTTTAAGTTATACCACAGATTCTCAATTGGATATCTATTTAAATGTTTCCCCTTAAACCACTTGAGTGCTGCTTTAGCAGTATGCCTAGGGTCATTGAACTGCTGGAAGGTGAACCTCCGTCCCAGTCTCAAATCTCTGGAAGACTGAAACAGGTTTCCCTCAAGAATTTTCCTGTATTTAGCGCCATCCATCATTCCTTCAATTCTGACCAGTTTCCTAGTCCCTGTCGATGAAAACCATCCCCACAGCATAATGCTGCCGCTAACATGCTTCACTGTGGGATGGTGTTCTCAGGGTGATGCGAGGTGTTGGGTTTGCGTCAGACATAGTGTTTTCATTGACGGCCAAAAAGCTACATTTTAGTCTCATCTGACCAGAGTACCTTCTTCCATATGTTTGGGGAGTCTACCACATGCCTTTGGCTAACACCAAATGTTTTTGGTTATTTTTTTCTTGAACCTCTCTGCGCACCGATCCCGTTAGCGGGATTAAATTCGACAACATACGGTGATGGTGATCGCTACATAAATAGTCAAATTAAACATTCATGAAAATACAAGTGTCTAACATGGGTCGAAAGCCTAGAATCTTGCTAATCCAACTGTGTTGTCAGATTTAAAAAAGGATTTACTGCGAAAGAATACGATGCGATTATCTGAGGATAGAGCCCCATAAAAAACAATTATTTCAACCAGCACAGGCGTAACAAAATCACAAGCTGCAATAAAATAAATAGTTTACCTTTGACGATATTCCTCTGTTTGTTACACAATGAATGGTCTTTTGTTTGATAAAATCCTTCTTTTTTTTTTTACCCCGTTTTCTCACCAATTTCGTGGTATCCAATTGTTTTTAGTAGCTACTAGCTTGTCTCATCGCTACAACTCCCGTACGGGCTCGGGAGAGACGAAGGTTGAAAGTCATGCGTCCTCCGATACACAACCCAACCAAGCCGCACTGCTTCTTTAACACAGCGCGCATCCAACCCGGAAGCAAGCCGCACCAATGTGTCGGAGGAAACACCGTGCACCTGGCAACCTTGGTTAGCGCGCAATGCGCCCGGCCCGCCACAGTAGTCGCTGGTGCGCGATGAGACAAGGACATCCCTACCGGCCAACCCCTCCCTAACCCGGGCGACGCTAGGCCAATTGTGCGACGCCCCACGGACCTCCCGGTCGCGGCCGTTTACGACAGAGCCTGGGCACAGCTGGCGCTGCAGTACAGCGCCCTTAACCACTGCTTCACCCGGGAGGCCCAGTCATAATTTTTATAGCCTAACACAAAACATTTTGTGAACGGCTTCTGTCGTGAATTCCGTCTCATTCCATTTTCGACGACGCATTCGATGTAAATACACACACGAAACGTGACTTTTCCAGTCATGTTTGGTTTCATTGCAATCAAATGGTTTGTTTGTAACACAACCAAACCTGATGGGTCATTTCGCAGGACGTATTGACTGAAAGAAACCGATTTGAAGACAACAAGTAATGACATCATTGTGCACCAATGATATGACCGCTGTTTGGTTGATTGACTGTATTTTAACCCAATGACCACTGATCGTCTTGAAATCTAGCTGGGTAGATAGCCAATGAGCACAGCGTTGTTTTGGTAAAGCGCGTCTTCAGCTGTTTACATATCAATCAGTATGGCGACTAAGTCAGGGAAAGCTAAATCTAAGTCTAGAAAACACACTTTTAGAAGAAATTGATCCGAAAAATGAGACAGAGATTGTTGGAGGACGATTAATTTAGCGATTCCCAAATGGAGGAATATTTTTTGAACGGAGAGGACAGGCCCAAAACAATGGTCAAAGTGAAATGGAGACAGTAGATACAGCTGGTCAGTCATAATATAATAGAGACAGTAGATCTAGCTGAAATGTCATAATATAAAATAGAAGGTAGATCTAGCTGGTCTGTCATCATATAAATGAGACAGTAGATCTATCAGGTCTATAATAATATATTCAATCTTATGTTCCCTGTACTCTCTCTATATATATGTTTATTATACCTGTTGATACAGGGCTCATATGTGAAACTATTCTAACTGAACATTTTCTTTCACAGTGACACTGACTCCGAATGGGAGCCCCCAGTGCCAAAGTGTCCATCCCCCACTGAAGCTGGTTCATCCAGCTCCTGCCACAAGTGGTGTTCATCTGCCCAAATGTATTTCTGCAGGCATGGATGTGCCTCAGGGCCAAAAGGGCACAGCATGCTTGGTGACCCTCTGCTTTACAGCAGAAAGAGACTGCTATGGCACCTGGCATCAGCAGCACAATATTGTGTAGGGTCTTCCAAATATTGAAAGTGTTCTTTTGTAAATGTATATATTTTTCACTGAAATTGTCCCCATCATCCTATCTAAATGTTTGCTTTGTCTTGTTCATTTTAAAGAAGATGATACAACAATAAATATGAAAAAACTTATGGTTTTTTCATTGTATTATCTAAACCAGATTTATTGTGTTATATTCTCCTTCATTCAATTCACATTTACACAAACTTCAGAGTGTTTTCTTTCAAATGAAATCAAGAATATGCATATCCTTGGTTCTGAGCCTGAGCTACAGGCAGTTAGATTTGGGTATGTCTTCAGGTGGAAATTGAAAAAAGTAGGGTGGTAGCTCTAAGAGGTTTTAATCAATAGCTTTTTCTGGCCACTTTTCCGTAAAGCCCAGCTCTGTGGAGTGTATGTCTTAAAGTGGTCCTATGGACAGATACTCCAATCTCCACTGTGGAGCTTTGCAGCTCCTTCAGGGTTATCTTTGGTCTCTTTGTTTCCTCTCTGATTAATGCCCTCCTTCCCTGGTCAATTAGTTTTGGTGGGTGGCCCTCTCTTGGCAGGTTTGTTGTGGTGACATACAGTGCCTTGCGAAAGTATTCGGCCCCCTTGAACTTTGCAACCTTTTGCCACATTTCAGGCTTCAAACATAAAGATATAAAACTGTATTTTTTTGTGAAGAATCAACAACAAGTGGGACACAATCATGAAGTGGAACGACATTTATTGGATATTTCAAACTTTTTTAACAAATCAAAAACTGAAAAATTGGGCGTGCAACTCAATCTTTAGGATGTTGTTATCATAAATATTCAATAACGTTCCAATCGGAGAATTCCAATGTCTGTAGAGAAGCAATGGAATGCAGGTCGCTAATCATTTGAAATGCGCGTGACCAGGACCTGGCTCTCTGCCAGACCACTGACTCAAACAGCTCCTATCCGGCTCCACAACACAGTAGAAGCCTCATTCAAGTTTCTAAACACGGTTGACATCTAGTGGGAGCCATAGGAAGTGCAACTTGATCAATATCCCACTGTGTATTCAATAGGGGCTGGGTTGAAAATCAACCAACCTCAGATTTCCCACTTCCTGTTTGGATTTCTTCTCAGGTCTTTGCCTGCCATATGAGTTCTGTTATACTCACAAACATCATTCAAACAGTTTTAGAAACTTCAGAGTGTTTTCTATACAATACTAGCATATGGGACTGAGGAGCAGGTCGTTTACTCTGGGCACCTCTGGGCACCTTTCATCCAATTACTCAATACTGCCCCTGCAGCCATAAGAAGTTTTAAGGGCAACAAAGTCAAGGTATTGGAGTGGCCATCACAAAGCACTTACCTCAATCCTATAGAACATTTGTGGGCAGAACTGAAAAAGCATGTTCAAGCATGGGGGCCTGCATACCTGACTCAGTTACACCAGCTCTGTCAGGAGGAATGGGCCAAAATTCACCCAACTTATTGTGGGAAGTTTGTGGAAGGCTACCCAAAATGTTTGACCCAAGTTAATATTAAACAATTTAAAGGCAATGCTACCAAATTCTTATTGAGTGTATATTAATTTATGACCCACTGGGAACGTGATGAAAGAAATTAAAGCTGAAATAAATAATTCTCTCTACTATTATTCTGACATTTCACATTCTAAAAATAAATTGGTGATCCTAACTGACCTAAAACAGGGAATTTTGCACACATGTGGACTTTAGCGAACTAACTATGTGACTTCTGAGGGTAATTGGTTGCACCAGATCTTATTTAGGGGCTTCATAGCAAAGGGGGTGAATACATATGCACGCACCACTTTTCCATTAAAAAAATGTTTAAAAAAATTGAAACAAGTAATTCTTTACATTTCACTTCACCAATTTTGACTATTTTGTGTTTTACATGTTTACAGGAAATCCAAATAAAAATCTATTTAAATTACAGGCTGTAATGCAACAAATTAGAAAAACACCAAGGGGATGAATACTTTTGCAATATTTAGTAATCCAACTCAAATGGCCTGACATCCCTAACCAGCTGCCACATCCGAGTCCCCAGTGTCCGACACATTCAAGGGATTTCCTCCTCTTCATCTGAAGAGGAGAGGCAAAAAGGATCGGAGGACCAATATGCGGCGTGGTAAGTGTCCATGGTTCTTTTAATATGAAAATGTACACATGAACAACTGAATACAAAAACAATAACCGTGGAATGAACGAAACTCAAAACAGTACCGTGTGGTGAAAAACACAGACACGGAAACAAACACCCACAAACACACAGTGAAACCCAGGCTACCTAAGGATGATTCTCAATCAGAGACAACTAATGACACCTGCCTCTGATTGAGAACCATACTAGGCCGAAACATAGAAATACCCAAATCATAGAAAAACAAACATAGACTGCCCACCCCAACTCACGCCCTGACCATACTAAATAATGACAAAACAAAGGAAATAAAGGTCAGAACGTGACATCAACAATAAAAATATAGTTTAGTATTTAGTTTTTTTTTTTTTTTTTTTTTTTTTTTTCAGTGAGAAAACAGAAATCCACTTTGAAAAAATATAAAAAATAAATAATATTTCTGCTTTCAAAGATTTAGTCTGTGATGCAGTACTCGTGATCGTTTTACGGACTGCAAAAACGACTTAGCCTATATTTGAACACCACCGCAGAAGCGTCGAGCATCTTCCCAATTAAGTACCCTGGTTTGGTTGTTTGGCTACTTGAAGAGAACTAGGGCCTGTCACTCACAGCCCACCTCTTCCAATGCATTGTGGGAAAGTGTGAATCAAATTATACTACACGAAGAGCTAAAATTAAACCATACTCGATTTTTTTTTAAATGTAGCATAATATTAAGCATTCTATTTTCGCTTACTAGGAATGTCATGTGTGATTTGTTCGACATCCAAGCATTTAAAGTATATTCGATTTTCGAAATCTGCCATACTATTAAACAAAAAAATGTGTCATACTCAAACAGCCTTCTTTTTAGGCTGCACGTACAGTAAGGGATTTCCGACACGGCCAATACGTTTTGGTAAATTTATCAGTGGAAACTGTTGTAAGTTGTCGCTGTGCATAAAGTTTCATTATTTGTTTGAGATTCATGTTTTTTTTTGTCTGGAGTCTGTGTCATTCTGTTACCATGGAATTGCCCTTATTCAGTCCAGTTTCTTAGATACGGTGCTGTCTGGTATTGAGAAGCGGCAGTCTATTCGATTAGTTCTCAACCCTCAGAGTATGAGGAGCCTTTGGTGGTGTCTGTTGAAATGTTATTTTGGCTCCTTTGTGCTGTGTGAAGACTGACATAGCCTTGGAGCGAAGAAAGACCTCACGTCTGTTAAGTACACCCAAAACGAGCAGTGGGGAAACTGACAAGTTTTCCCTCAGGGAAAAGTATTTCTCTCTCTCTCTCTCTCTCTCTCTCTATCTCTCTCTCTCTCTCTCTCTCTCTCTGTCTCTCTCTCTCTCTGTCTCTCTCTCTCTCGCTATCTCTCTCTCTCTCTCTCTCTCTCTCTATCTCTCTCTCTCTCTCTCTCTCTCTCTCTCTCTCTCTCTCTCTGTCTCTCTCTGTCTCTCTCTCTCTCGCTATCTCTCTCTCTCTCTCTCTCTCTCTCTCTCTCTCTCTCTCTCTCTCTCTCTCTCTCTCTATCTCTCTCTCTCTCTCTCTCTCTCTCCCTCTCTCTCTCTGTCTCTGTCTCTCTCTCTCTCTATCTCTCTCTCTCTCTCTCTCTCTCTCTCTCTCTCTCTCTCTCTCTCTCTCTCTCTCTCTCTCTCTCTCTCTCTCTCTCTTTCAGTGACTAAAAAGTATGCATAAAGTATGCATAAACTCTCACTATCCACTTTTTCTTCCTTCTCTAAAGATAGGTAGATCAGCAGCATATGTCATATATTATATTCTATATCTATTTCCACAAGCTCTTAAATTACTTCTAAATGACGACTTCCTGTTTGCCCAAGCTATTAACTCACTTCTAAATGACAAAGTCCTATTGACTTCGGTAAAGTCTTGACAAGGTGTGTGCCTTCTTTGAAAGTAACATGAAGTTGGCATAGGCCTGCTGACATTTCTGGGAGAGTAACCTCTTAACATACGGTATTCAAGACAAATACCACACCATTCCTGCCCAAAATGTCTGCCAAGCACCTGGATGCTTCAGTGCAAACCCTCCCGGTAGGGGAAGAGGGATGGAGGAGGGGGGAGGTGGAATGGAGGGCGATTCACAGTTGGCTGAAGGTTGAAGTGAGTGATGCTGAGGATATTTGAAATAGACCCTCACAGCTCTAAATCACATATAAAACACACCGATATACACACTTACACACGCGCACAAACTCACACACATACACACGCACATACACACACACAGGGGTCTTGTCAGGTCATTCTCCTGTAGCTCGTCTCCCTCCTTACGTGATTAGCTGTGTCCAGCAGTAGGCACCTCGCAGGAGAAGGCCTTGAGGGCCTTGCCTGAGCTGCCAATTATCACCAAACTACTAGGCTAATTAAGGTTTTGATTAGGTTCCTGAGGATATGCAGAAGAGGGGGGTGGGAGGGGTCTCCCTCGGATCACACGGTGTCTGTCAGAAGCAGGCTCTGTGAAATTGGATTGTTGGTTGTTATGAACCTTTGACCCCCCCAGACTCTGCCTATAAGGGAAAGAAAGTTGTCTAGAAATAGAAATAAAAGGAAATTACCAAGAATTACCAAGGATATTACCAAGAGGACGACATATTGGAGAGACAGACAACACCATTTACTGTGCAGTTCTGGCCCGGAACAACCAGGGGACAGAAGGGGAGTTGAGCTCCATCAGTTTTTTTTTTGTTTTTGTCCCTATATGAAAATAGTAAAAAGGTTGAAGTGATTGATTGAGTGACAGGTTGGCGCAAATTCAGTATCTGCCCTACGCTGTCAGCACAATGGACAGAGCATGGCCTGATGTGTGTAGGGGCTCAAGAGAGCCACTGGGGCCATTAGGAATTACTCCTTTGGGTTTCCATAAAAAAGGGAAAGAAAATGCTTCTCATCTGTGGTAGGCTAAGTGATTAACGCGATACACCTTTAGTATTTTATTTTGATTCATAAGGGCGGGGCCAAGGTTACCATTGAAGCTGCTTCACCCAACTCTGCCTCATGCCCCACCACCACAACGTTTAGTTAGCTTCTTCGCTAGCTGTAAAAAGCGTTGTCAGTGTTATTAGCCTTAGCCAATTTAGCTAGCTGGAACCAGTTTGTCTGCCACAATGGATATGATAGTTGCCAAATAAAGCCAAATAGAAGGGACACCTGTGTAAGCATTGTGAAGTTCCACTCTGACATCCAATGCAATTATTTTGTACAACACGGAAGTAAGAAATGAGGCTCCAGGGCTGCTGAAGTTGGCGACGGACTCCTGCTTTTAGTTTACAGCCACCATGATGCACAGAATCCTCAGTCTTCTCCATCCTCCAATCAAATGACTGCAGGCAAAAAGCAACAGATCTTTACACTGGAGTCAAAGTGGTCCACAGTGCATTGGCATCGTGAAGCTGAGGAGTGAAAGCAAGATCGAAGCCATTTGGGCGCAGTACAATGCCAATGTCAATGACACACCACCACTTCCAAGCAAACGATGACGTTATGTAAGTACAAATCTCCAGCAATACGTGGTGGACAGTGCAGTAGGCCAGCAGAACAGAGGAGAAGAGACTCAGTGTAAAAGAGTGTTCTTCAACACATTGGATGCTGTCATTGGTTAAATGTCAGAACAATTCAGCGAAGGCAACAACCAACTGGTGGAGGCCTTGTGTGCCCTTGACCTTAAGAGCCATGACTTTCTAGATGTGAAAAAGGTGAAACCACTGCTGAATCTAAGCAAAACAGATTTGGTAGAGCAGAGTTTAGTGTCGCGCTTCAGTTTTTGAAGACTGAAATTGCACGCTCTGGATCCAATGAGGGCAAATGGACCCCACTTGATATTTCTCTACGGCACTGAAACATGGACTGACTCGTTTTCCACTTTGACACAAGTGTTCAGTCAGCACAGAAGAAGCACGCTGCACCTGAGGAAAGCTCAACTAATCCAACTGGCATTTGAGGGGGATCTTACAAGAATATTTCAGAGAGAATGGAATGATTGATTACTCAGGAAGTTCCACAGAGCATCAGTGAGGCTGCAACTCTTCTGAAAAGGTAAGAACCAATCTAGCTGTTTGGTTTTGATCAAAATATTGGTGGTATAGCAAGTGGCGTCATTTCAGCAAAAAGCTATAGTATGAAATAGAAAAATGACTTCCTTAGCCAGCCTAGGTTTTCAATGGCCTTGCTTTAGTGTCTAGGACACACGGTCCATGGTGCACAATGGATATTTCGCACCAACTTGTCACTTCTTGTAACACCCTGACTTTAGAGCTTTTTATGTATCTATTTTGGTTTGGTCAGGGTGTGATTTGGGTGGGCATTCTATGTTTTTGTATTTCTTTGTTTTGGCCGGGTATGGTTCTCAATCAGGGACAGCTGTCTATCGTTGTCTCTGATTGGGAACCATACTTAGGCAGCCCTTTTTTCCCACCTGTGTTTAAGGGTAGTTCACTTTGTTTGAGGCATTGTGCACTGTAACCTTCATGGTTGTTTTCTCGTTTGTTGTTTTGTTGGCGTCATTTTTATAATAAAAATGTAAAATGTATGCTCACCACGCTGCACCTTGGTCCTCTTCTCCAGCAACGGCCGTGACAGAACTATCCACCACCAAAGGACCAAGCAGCGTGGTAAAGGGGACTCCTGGACATGGGAGGAGATCCTGGACAGAAAAGGACCCTGGACGCAGACCGGGGAGTATCACCGTCCGAGGGAGGAGATGGAGGCAGCTAAGGCAGCTAAGACAGAGTGGCGGCGGTTTGAGGAGGCAAGTCAGCGAAGCACGCACGAGAGGCAGCCCCCCCAAAAATGTGTTGGGCGGGGCACACGGGGAGATTGGTGGAGTCGCAGTTTAGACCTGAGCCAACTCCCCGTGCTTACCGTGGGGAGCATGTGACTGGTCAGGCACCATGTTATGGGGTGATGCGCACGGTGTCTCGAGTGAGCATTCACAGGCCGGTGTGCTCTGTGCCAGTGTCCCGCATTTGCCGAATGTAAGTGGGCATCCAGCCAGAACAGATTGTGCCAGCTCTGCGCTCGAGATCGCCAGTGCGCCTTCACGGCCCAGTGTATCCGATGCCTGCCCCACGCACCAGGCCTCCTGTGTGGCTCTCCAGCCCGGTGGGTCCTGTGCCTGCTTCAAGGAACAGGCCTCCTGTGTGTCTCCCCAGCCTGTGTGTCTCCCCAGTCCTGTGCCTGCGCCCAGGAAGAAGCCTCCAGTGATGATCCATGGCAAGAAGCCTCCAGTGATGATCCATGGCACGAAACCTCCAGTGATGATCCATGGCACGAAGCCTCCAGTGATGATCCATGGCACGAAGCCTCCAGAGATGATCCATGCCAAGAAGCCCCCAGTGATGATCCATGGCACGAAACCTCCAGTGATGATCCATGCCAAGAAGCCCCCAGTGATGATCTATGGCAAGAAGCCTCCAGTAGTGATCCATGGCACGAGGCCTGCAGTGAGGAGTCATGGCACGAAGCCTCCATCAACGGCCTCCAGTCCGGAGCCTCCAGCGATGGCCTCCAGTCTGGAGCCTCCAGCAAGGGTGCCCAGTCCGGGGCCCACAGCGAGGGTGCCCGGTCCGGGGCCCGCAGTGAGGGGGCCCAGTCCGGGGCTCGCAAAGAGGGTGCCCAGTCCGGGACCCACAGCTAGGGTCCCATTCCGTGGGTCTGCAGAGAGGGTCCCCAGTCCGGGGTCGGCGGCGAGGGTCCCCACACCAGAGGCGCCACCAATGTGGGGTGACCCAGAGGTGTAGCGGGGTCTGGAAAAAGATTCCAATTGTCAAACTTGAGTAAAAGTAAAGATTAGTCACCCAGTAGACTAACAGTCTAAAAGTATTTGGTTTCAAATATACTTAAGTATCAAAAGTAAAAGTATAAATAATTTAAAATGACTTATTAATTAATCAAATCAGACAGCACAAGTGTTCTAGTTGTTTTATTTTTTATTTACGGATAGCCAGGGACACAATCCAACACTCAGACAAAATTTACAAACAAAGCATTTATGTTGATTGAGTCCACCAGATTACAGGCAGTTGAGATGACCAGGGATGTTCTCTTGATAAGTGTGTAAATTTGAAAATTTTCCTGTCCCGTTAATTAAGCATTCAAAATGTAATGAGTACTTATGGATGTCAGGTAATAACTACTAAGTACTTTACATTGTTGCTTCTTGGTCACTCAATGTTCTCTGCATTTTTACTTTTAAAATCATTGTGGTCCAGGATGATATAAGCATAAATCACTATAATTCCAATGTAAGAACCCAAATGATGCCCCTGGGTATAGCTACATATTGGAATGTTTCATCACACAAATAGATACATTCTATTACATTTTAATTATTAGCCTATTGTTCTATTGTGGCTGTAAAGAGAACTGTACGTATTGGAAACGTGTTTATTGCAGGCCGGCATTGCTTAATAGATTACGTGGGTCGAAGTGTATTGTGACACAGAAGTGTATTGTGACACAGAAGTGTATTGTGACACAGAAGTGTATTGTGCCACACCACAAGGTGTTGCTGCATGATTTTCCACGTTTGAAGAAGGCCTAAAGGCCAATTTGTTTGGCAATACAGCTGTTTAAGGCTGCATCTCACTGTAGTAGACTGTATACTGCATCTCACTGTAGTAGGCTGTAGGCTGCGTATCACAGTAATAGGCTGTAGGCTGCATCTCACTGTAGTAGACTATATACTGCATCTCACTGTAGTAGACTATATACTGCATCTCACTGAAGTAGACTGTATACTGCATCTCACTGTAGTAGACTGTACACTGCATCTCACTGAAGTAGACTGTATACTGCATCTCACTGAAGTAGGCTGTATCTCACTGTAGTAGGCTGTATCTCACTGTAGTAGGCTGTAGGCTGCATCTCACTGTACTAGGCTGTAGACTGCATCTCACTGTAGTAGACTGTGGGCTGCATCTCACTGTAGTAGACTGTAGGCTGCATCTCACTGTAGTAGACTGTAGGATCCGTCTCACTGTAGTAGACTGTAGGCTGCATCTCACTGCAGTTGGAAGTAAACTGCATATCATTGTAGTAGGCTTTAGGATACATCTCACTGTAGTAAGCTGTAGACTGCATTTCACTGTAGTAGGCTGTATACTGCATCTCACTGAAGTAGGCTGTATCTCACTGTAGTAGGCTGTATCTCACTGTAGTAGGCTGTAGACTGCATTTCACTGTAGTAGGCTGTAGGCTGCATCTCACTGTAGTAGACAGTAGGCTGCATATCACTGTAGTAGACTGTAGGCTGCATCTCACTGTAGTAGACTGTAGGATCCGTCTCACTGTAGTAGACTGTAGGCTGCATCTCACTGCAGTTGGCAGTAAACTGCATATCATTGTAGTAGGCTGTAGGATACATCTCACTGTAGTAAGCTGTAGGCTGTATCTCACTGTAGTAAGCTGTAGGCTGTACTGTGCATCTCACTGTAGTAGGCAGTACTGTGCATCTCACTGTAGTAGACTGTTGGCTGTAGCTCACTGTAGTTGTCTGTAGGCTGCATCTCACTGTAGTAGGCTGTATCTCAATGTATTAGTCTGTAGGGTTTAGACTGCATCTAACTGTAGTAGGATATAGGCTGTAGGCTGCATCTCACTGTAGTAGGATGTAGACTGTAGGCTGCATCTCACTGTAGTAGGCTGTAGGCTGCATCTCACTGTAGTTGGCTGTATCTCACTGTAGTAGGCTGTGTCTCACTGTAGTAGGCTGTATCTCACTGTACTAGGCTGTATCTCACTGTAGTAGGCTGTAGGCTGTATCTCACTGTAGTAGGCTGTATCTCACTGTAGTAGGCTGTAGACTGCATTTCACTGTAGTAGGCTGTAGGCTGCATCTCACTGTAGTAGACAGTAGGCTGCATCTCACTGTAGTAGACTGTAGGCTGCATCTCACTGTAGTAGACTGTAGGATCCGTCTCACTGTAGTAGACTGTAGGCTGCATCTCACTGCAGTTGGCAGTAAACTGCATATCATTGTAGTAGGCTGTAGGATACATCTCACTGTAGTAAGCTGTAGGCTGTATCTCACTGTAGTAAGCTGTAGGCTGTACTGTGCATCTCACTGTAGTAGGCTGTACTGTGCATCTCACTGTAGTAGACTGTTGGCTGTAGCTCACTGTAGTTGTCTGTAGGCTGCATCTCACTGTAGTAGGCTGTATCTCAATGTATTAGTCTGTAGGGTTTAGACTGCATCTAACTGTAGTAGGATATAGGCTGTAGGCTGCATCTCACTGTAGTAGGATGTAGACTGTAGGCTTCCTCTCACTGTAGTAGGCTGTAGGCTGTATCTCACTGTAGTTGGCTGTATCTCACTGTAGTAGGCTGTGTCTCACTGTAGTAGGCTGTATCTCACTGTACTAGGCTGTATCTCACTGTAGTAGGCTGTAGGCTGCATCTCACTGTAGTACGCTGTAGGCTGCATCTCACCGTAGTAGACTGTAGCCTGCATCTCATTGTAGTAGACTGTAGGCTGCATCTCACTGCAGTTGGCAGTAAACTGCATTTCATTGTAGTAGGCTGTATGATACATCTCACTGTAGTAGCCTGCATCTCACTATAGTAAGCTGTAGACTCTAACTCACATAGTAGGCTGTAGGCTACATCTCACTGTAGTAAGCTGTATGCTGTTGTCTGTTTCTCACTGTAATGGGCTGTACTGTGCATCTCACTGTAGTAGACTGTTGGCTGTAGCTCACTGTAGGCTGCATCTCACTGTATTAGGCTGTAGGGTTTAGACTACATCTAACTTTAGTAGGATATAGGCTGTAGGCTGCATCTCACTGTAGTAGGATGTAGACTGTAGGCAACATCTCATTGTAGTAGGATATAGGCTGTAGGCAGCATCTCACTGAACTTGGCTGTAGGCTGTATCTCACTATAGTAGACTGTATATCAATGTAGTAGGCTGCAGGCTGCATATAACTGTAGTAGGCAGTAGGGTGCAAATCACTATAGTAGGCTGTAGGCTGTAGGCTGCATCTCACTGTAGTAGGCTGTACTGTGCATCTCACTGTAGTAGACTTGGCCGTAGCTCACTGTAGTTGTCTGTGGGCTGCATCTCACTCTATTAGTCTGTAGGGTTTAGACTACATCTAACTTTAGTAGGATATAGGCTGTAGGCTGCATCTCACTGTAGTAGGATGTAGACTGTTGGCTGCATCTCACTGTAGTAGGCTGTAGGCTGCATCTCACTGTAGTAGGCTGTATCTCTCTGTAGTAGGCTGTATCTCACTGTAGTAGGCTGTAGGCTGCATCTCACTGTAGTAGGCTGTATCTCACTGTAGTAGGCTGTATCTCACTGTAGTAGGCTGTATCTCACTGTAGTAGGCTGTAGGCTGCATCTCACTGTAGTAGGCTGTAGGCTGCATCTCACTGTAGTAGGCTGTATCTCACTGTAGTAGGCTGTATCTCACTGTAGTAGGCTGTAGGCTGCATCTCACCGTAGTAGACTGTAGGCTGCATCTCACTGCAGTTGGCAGTAAACTGCATTTCATTGTAGTAGGCTGCATGATACATCTCACTGTAGTAGCCTGCGTCTCACTATAGTAAGCTGTAGACTCTATCTCACCATAGTAGGCTGTAGGCTACATCTCACTGTAGTAAGCTGTATGCTGTTTTCTGTTTCTCACTGTAATGGGCTGTACTGTGCATCTCACTGTAGTAGACTGTTGGCTGTAGCTCACTGTAGTTGTCTGTAGGCTGCATCTCACTGTATTAGGCTGTAGGGTTTAGACTACATCTAACTGTAGTAGGATATAGGCTGTAGGCTGCATCTCACTGTAGTAGACTATATACTGCATCTCACTGTAGTAGACTATATACTGCATCTCACTGAAGTAGACTGTATACTGCATCTCACTGTAGTAGACTGTACACTGCATCTCACTGAAGTAGACTGTATACTGCATCTCACTGAAGTAGGCTGTATCTCACTGTAGTAGGCTGTATCTCACTGTAGTAGGCTGTAGACTGCATTTCACTGTAGTAGGCTGTAGGCTGCATCTCACTGAAGTAGGCTGTATCTCACTGTAGTAGGCTGTATCTCACTGTAGTAGGCTGTAGACTGCATTTCACTGTAGTAGGCTGTAGGCTGCATCTCACTGTAGTAGACAGTAGGCTGCATATCACTGTAGTAGACTGTAGGCTGCATCTCACTGTAGTAGACTGTAGGATCTGTCTCACTGTAGTAGACTGTAGGCTGCATCTCACTGCAGTTGGCAGTAAACTGCATATCATTGTAGTAGGCTGTAGGATACATCTCACTGTAGTAAGCTGTAGGCTGTATCTCACTGTAGTAAGCTGTAGGCTGTACTGTGCATCTCACTGTAGTAGGCAGTACTGTGCATCTCACTGTAGTAGACTGTTGGCTGTAGCTCACTGTAGTTGTCTGTAGGCTGCATCTCACTGTAGTAGGCTGTATCTCAATGTATTAGTCTGTAGGGTTTAGACTGCATCTAACTGTAGTAGGATATAGGCTGTAGGCTGCATCTCACTGTAGTAGGATGTAGACTGTAGGCTGCATCTCACTGTAGTAGGCTGTAGGCTGCATCTCACTGTAGTTGGCTGTATCTCACTGTAGTAGGCTGTGTCTCACTGTAGTAGGCTGTATCTCACTGTACTAGGCTGTATCTCACTGTAGTAGGCTGTAGGCTGTATCTCACTGTAGTAGGCTGTATCTCACTGTAGTAGGCTGTAGACTGCATTTCACTGTAGTAGGCTGTAGGCTGCATCTCACTGTAGTAGACAGTAGGCTGCATCTCACTGTAGTAGACTGTAGGCTGCATCTCACTGTAGTAGACTGTAGGATCCGTCTCACTGTAGTAGACTGTAGGCTGCATCTCACTGCAGTTGGCAGTAAACTGCATATCATTGTAGTAGGCTGTAGGATACATCTCACTGTAGTAAGCTGTAGGCTGTATCTCACTGTAGTAAGCTGTAGGCTGTACTGTGCATCTCACTGTAGTAGGCTGTACTGTTTATCTCACTGTAGTAGACTGTTGGCTGTAGCTCACTGTAGTTGTCTGTAGGCTGCATCTCACTGTAGTAGGCTGTATCTCAATGTATTAGTCTGTAGGGTTTAGACTGCATCTAACTGTAGTAGGATATAGGCTGTAGGCTGCATCTCACTGTAGTAGGATGTAGACTGTAGGCTTCCTCTCACTGTAGTAGGCTGTAGGCTGTATCTCACTGTAGTTGGCTGTATCTCACTGTAGTAGGCTGTGTCTCACTGTAGTAGGCTGTATCTCACTGTACTAGGCTGTATCTCACTGTAGTAGGCTGTAGGCTGCATCTCACTGTAGTACGCTGTAGGCTGCATCTCACCGTAGTAGACTGTAGCCTGCATCTCATTGTAGTAGACTGTAGGCTGCATCTCACTGCAGTTGGCAGTAAACTGCATTTCATTGTAGTAGGCTGTATGATACATCTCACTGTAGTAGCCTGCATCTCACTATAGTAAGCTGTAGACTCTAACTCACATAGTAGGCTGTAGGCTAGATCTCACTGTAGTAAGCTGTATGCTGTTGTCTGTTTCTCACTGTAATGGGCTGTACTGTGCATCTCACTGTAGTAGACTGTTGGCTGTAGCTCACTGTAGGCTGCATCTCACTGTATTAGGCTGTAGGGTTTAGACTACATCTAACTTTAGTAGGATATAGGCTGTAGGCTGCATCTCACTGTAGTAGGATGTAGACTGTAGGCAGCATCTCATTGTAGTAGGATATAGGCTGTAGGCAGCATCTCACTGAACTTGGCTGTAGGCTGTATCTCACTATAGTAGACTGTATATCAATGTAGTAGGCTGCAGGCTGCATATAACTGTAGTAGGCAGTAGGGTGCAAATCACTATAGTAGGCTGTAGGCTGCATCTCACTGTAGTAGGCTGTACTGTGCATCTCACTGTAGTAGACTTGGCCGTAGCTCACTGTAGTTGTCTGTAGGCTGCATCTCACTCTATTAGTCTGTAGGGTTTAGACTACATCTAACTTTAGTAGGATATAGGCTGTAGGCTGCATCTCACTGTAGTAGGATGTAGACTGTTGGCTGCATCTCACTGTAGTAGGCTGTAGGCTGCATCTCACTGTAGTAGGCTGTATCTCTCTGTAGTAGGCTGTATCTCACTGTAGTAGGCTGTAGGCTGCATCTCACTGTAGTAGGCTGTATCTCACTGTAGTAGGCTGTATCTCACTGTAGTAGGCTGTATCTCACTGTAGTAGGCTGTAGGCTGCATCTCACTGTAGTAGGCTGTAGGCTGCATCTCACTGTAGTAGGCTGTATCTCACTGTAGTAGGCTGTATCTCACTGTAGTAGGCTGTAGGCTGCATCTCACCGTAGTAGACTGTAGGCTGCATCTCACTGCAGTTGGCAGTAAACTGCATTTCATTGTAGTAGGCTGCATGATACATCTCACTGTAGTAGCCTGCGTCTCACTATAGTAAGCTGTAGACTCTATCTCACCATAGTAGGCTGTAGGCTACATCTCACTGTAGTAAGCTGTATGCTGTTTTCTGTTTCTCACTGTAATGGGCTGTACTGTGCATCTCACTGTAGTAGACTGTTGGCTGTAGCTCACTGTAGTTGTCTGTAGGCTGCATCTCACTGTATTAGGCTGTAGGGTTTAGACTACATCTAACTGTAGTAGGATATAGGCTGTAGGCTGCATCTCACTGTAGTAGGATGTAGACTGCAGGCAGCATTTAATTGTAGTAGGATATAGGCTGTAGGCAGCATCTCACTGAACTTGGCTGTAGGCTGTATCTCACTATAGTAGACTGTATATCAATGTAGTAGGCTGCAGGCTGCATATAATTGAGGTAGGCAGTAGGGTGCAAATCACTATAGTAGGCTGTAGGCTGCATCTAACTGCAGTAGGCTGTAGGCTGCATCTAACTGCAGTAGGCTGTAGGCTGCATCTCACTGTAGTAGAATTTACACTGCAGGCTGTATCTCACTGTAGTAGGCTGTAGACTATAGACTGTAGGATGCATCTCACTGTAGTAGGCTATAGACTGTAGGATGCATCTCACTGTAGTAGGCCGTAGACTGTAGACTGTAGGATGCATCTCACTGTAGTAGGCTGTAGACTGAATCTAACTGTAGTAGGCTGTAGGCTGCATCTCAATGAAGTAGGCTGTAGGCTACATCTCACTGTAGTAGGCTGTAGGCTGTAGGCTGCATCTCAATGTAGTAGGCTGTAGGCTGCATCTAACTGTAGTAGGCTGTAGGCTGCATCTCAATGTAGTAGGCTGTAGGCTGCATCTCAATGTAGTAGACTGTAGGATGCATCTAACTGTAGTAGGCTTGTGGCTGCATCTAACTGCAGTAGGCTGTAGGCTGCATCTCACTGCAGTAGGCTGTAGACTGCATCTCACTGTAGTAGGCAGTAGGGTGCATATCAATATAGTAGACTGTAGGCTGTAGGCTGCATCTCACTGTAGTAGGCTGTAGGCTGCATCTCAATGTAGTAGGCTGTAGGCTGCATCTAACTGCAGTAGGCTGTAGGCTGCATCTAACTGCAGTAGGCTGTAGGCTGCATCTCACTGTAGTAGGCAGTAGGGTGCATATCACAATAGTAGGCTGTAGGCTGCATTTCAATGTAGTAGGCTGTAGGCTGTAGGCTGCATGTCATTGTAGTAGGCTGTAGGCTGCATGTCATTGTAGTAGGCTGTAGGCTGCATCTAATTGTAGTAGGCTGTAGGCTGCATCTCATTGTTGTAGGCTGTAGGCTGCATCTC
This sequence comes from Oncorhynchus mykiss, assembly GCF_013265735.2. Lineage (NCBI taxonomy): Eukaryota > Metazoa > Chordata > Actinopteri > Salmoniformes > Salmonidae > Oncorhynchus > Oncorhynchus mykiss. Next base: position 56,902,618 of record NC_048585.1, on the reverse strand, counting down.
ACTGTAGTAGGCTGTAGGCTGAATCTCACTGTAGTAAGCTGTAGGCTGTAGTCTGCATCTCATTGTAGTAGGCTACAGGCTGCATCTCATTGTAGTAGGCTGTAGGCTGCATCTCATTGTAGTAGGCTGTAGGATGCATCTCACTGTAGAAGGATATAGGCTGTATCTCACTGTAGTAGAATTTACACTGCAGGCTGTATCTCACTGTAGAAGGCTGTAGACTATAGACTGTAGGATGCATCTCACTGTAGTAGGCTGTAGACTGTAGGATGCATCTCACTGTAGTAGGCTGTAGACTGTAGACTGTAGGATGCATCTCACTGTAGTATGCTGTAGACTGTAGGATGCATCTCACTGTAGTAGGCTGTAGGCTGCATTTCATTGTAGTAGGCTATAGGCTGTAGGCTGCATCTCACTGTAGCAGGATGTAGACTGTATCTCACCGTAGTAGGATGTAGGCTGTAGGATCCATCTCGCTGTGGTAGGATTTAGGATCCATCTCACTGTGGTCGGCTGTTAGATCCATCTCACTGTGGTAGGCTGTTAGATCCATTTCGCTGTGGTAGGCTGTAGGACCCATCTCGCTGTGGTAGGCTGTAGGATCCATGTCACTGTGGTAGGCTGTAGGATCCATCTTGCTGTGGTAGGCTGTAGGATCCATCTCGCTGTGGTAGGCTGTAGGATCCATCTCGCTGTGGTAGGCTGTAGGATCCATCTCGCTTTGGTAGGCTGTAGGATCCATATCACTGTGGTAGGCTGTTGGATCCATATCGCTGTGGTAGGCTGTAGGATCCATCTCGATGTGGTAGGCTGTAGGATCCATCTCGCTGTGGTAGGCTGTAGGATCCATCTCGCTGTGGTAGGCTGTAGGATCCATCTCGCTGTGGTAGGCTATAGGATCCATCTCGCTGTGGTAGGCTGTAGGATCCATCTCGCTGTGGTAGGCTGTAGGATCCATCTTGCTGTGGTAGACTGTAGGATCCATCTCACTGTGGTAGTCTGTAGGATCCATCTCGCTGTGGTAGGCTGTAGGATCCATCTCGCTGTGGTAGGCTATAGGATCCATCTCGCTGTGGTAGACTGTAGGATCCATCTCGCTGTGGTAGGCTGTAGGATCCATCTCGCTGTGGTAGGCTGTAGAATCCATCTCGCTGTGGTAGGCTGTAGGATCCATCTCGCTGTGGTAGGCTGTAGGATCCATCTCGCTGTGGTAGGCTGTAGGATCCAACTCACTGTGGTAGGCTGTAGGATCCATCTCGCTGTGGTAGGCTATAGGATCCATCTCGCTGTGGTAGACTGTAGGATCCATCTCGCTGTGGTAGGCTGTAGGATCCATCTCGCTGTGGTAGGCTGTAGAATATGGGCTATGTTTTGTTTATTTGGATCACCTTAACTTTTTGTTTACTGTGTTTTTTGCTGTTAATGTAACTACCCTAAATATAGAGTGTGTCATGCCTTTATCGTTTTCATGTTTTGTTTTCTAGGACTACTTTGTTCCGCTGTTTTGTCCTCTTCACATTCATTGATTCACAGTTTTCGATAGTCAAACTACTGCTATTCAGAATTTAGTTTGGATATGAATATCTAGTCTTCTATGTTGAGCATTTAGTTTGCGTTATTTTGGTAAGACAGCTGCGTGTACGGTTGCATCCACATCTGTTTCCGTTCAGTGAATTATTATCCTGTAGCCTTTATTCATTACCAAAAGGGCCTTCCTTTAGTGTGTAGGGTGCTGTCCATTGTCCTGTACCACCCAGTACAGACAGGCTACAGGCTACTTACAACTTGTCGCTTCAAAACCATTCAGTCAATGGTCTCGGAGACTCTTTGAACTTTATGTTTATGTTGGTATGTTGTGATAAAATGAGAATTCAATACAATTCCAATGCAAGATATCCACAAAATGGTGCCCCCTCACCGATGTCAACTGCCCCCTTAGTGAATTGCCGCCGGTTCTGGTGCTGGTTCATTTTGAGCTCTTGAAAAGTTTTCTTGTTTGTGAGTTTCTCCCACTGTTCTACTGGGTTATATTTTCTGCTGTGTGTGTCTGAATCCACTGAGCCCTCTGGGAGCTGAGTTGCAGGTACATAACCAGGACGGAATGTCCTCCTTAAGGGGAACAGACCAGCCTGTTCCGCGGTTCGACTGGAGCTACGGGTGTTACAACCCCGGCTGTGCTTCCTCCTCTCCCCTGACATACTGTACCCTGGCGAGGCGCTCATTACTTATTCATGAGTTGGTAAAGAATGCAATATTATATTAATGAGCTACCTTTTCATGGCCAAATAACATATGCATGAGTCGGCGCTGGCTTGAGTTTTTCAAAACAGAAAGCGGATGAGAGCAGTCAGGTGGAAGGGAAGATGGCGGACAACGACAGGGCAGGAAAAACGTTCTGACGGCCCGGGGAGAAATCACTGGGAGCCTGCAGCCGCGACTTCAATTCAATTCAATATACTGTAGTGAACTCCAGAGCAGGGAAGCGAACCATGGTCGGTGGCGTGAATGGCAAAATCTCAAAGTATCGTCCTAATAAATTTAACACACTTAGTGGGAATTGTAACATGGCTAAGATCGGTACACTATATTGCCCACCCACAGACAATTGTTGTCTCAGCTAACATGGAATGTGTGCTAGAAGGTGTTGTGTTTATTGTCTGTTAATAGCTTTCAACTAAGCTAAAAGATTGAAGTTGCATTCAAACGCCTGACCTCTGTATTAGAAGGTGGATTGAATCTAATTTGAGCAGAGTTTACATTTAGCAATACAGTCCGGTCCTCCTGTAGCATTTGGTGTTTTTGTTAATGCCTTTCACTTCGTATCTCTGAGTTCTGCTTTGTGAGTGATGAGACTGGAGTGTAAAGGCAGAATAAACTTATTTTTAGGTTTACCTTTTGTACTTGCCTATTCTGGCTGACTCTGCCTTTCCCTGTTTTAGAAGATTACGATGTACCGGTTTTCTCCCCAAAGAAACACAGACAATCTCTCTCTCTCTCTCTCTCTCTCTCTCTCTCTCCCCCACCCATGAGCCTCCCAGTGCTAGACATCAGCAATTCTCAGGCTGATCCCTCCTCCCTCTTTTGCCTTCCTCCCTTTCTCCTCTGCTCTCCCCTCATCTCACTGCTCTACTTTTGTCAAGGGGGTTAAGAGATGAAGTTGTTGGAAAAGGGGTTAAAACCTCTTTGGGCTGAGGTCCCGCTAACGGGATCGATATGACAACAGCCAGTGAAAGTGCAGGGCGCCAAATTCAAACAACAAAAATCTCATAATTAAAATTCCTCAAACATAAATGTATTTTACACCATTTTAAGGATACACTTCTTGTTAATCCCACCACAGTGTCCGATTTCAAAAAGGCTTTACAGCGAAAGCACACCAAACGATTATGTTAGGTCAGAGCAAAGTCACAGAAAAACACAGCCACTTTTCCAGCCAAAGAGAGGTAGGCACAAAAAGCAGAAATAGAGATAATTAATCACTAACCTTTGATGATCTTCATCAGATGACACTCATAGGACTTCATGTTACACAATACATGTATGTTTTGTTCGATAAAGTGCATATTTCTATCAAAATATCTCAGTATACATTGGCGGGTTATGTTCAGTAGTTCCAAAACATCCGGTGATTTTGCAGAGAGCCACATCGATGTACAGAAATACTCATAATAAACATTGATAAAAGATACAACTGTTATGCATGGAACATAGATAAACTTCTAATTAATGCAACCGCTGTGTCAGATTTCAAAAAAGCTTTACCGAAAAAGCACACCATGCAATAATCTGAGTACAGCGATCAGAGACCAAAACAATCCAAACAGATATCCGCCATGATGTGTAGTCAACAGAAGTCAGAAATAGCATTATAAATATTCACTTACCTTTGATGATCTTCATCAGAATGCACTCCCAGGAATACCAGTTCCACAAAAAAAATGTTTGTTTTGTTCGATAATGTCCATAATTTATGTCCAAATACCTCCTTTTTTCACGCGTTTAGCCCAGTAATCCAAATTCATGATGCACGAGCAGGCGAAAAGTAAAAAAGTTCTGTTACAGTTCGTAGAAACATGTCAAACGATGTATATAATCAATCTTTAGGATGCTTTCATCATAAATCTTCAATAATGATCCAACCGGAGAATTACTTTGTCTGTAGAATTGCAATGGAAAGCAAGCTATCTCTCACGTGAAGGCGTGTAGGCAGCTCATGCTTCTCTGGCAGACCTCTGACTCATTCCCCACTTCACAGTAGAAGCATAAAACAAGGTTCTAAAGACTGTTGACATCTAGTGGAAGCATTAGGAAGTGCACTATGACCCCATAGACACTGTGTATTCAATAGGCAATGAGTTGAAAAACTACAAACCTCAGATTTCCCAATTCCTGGTTGGATTTTTTCTAAGGTTTTTGCCTGCCATATGAGTTATGTTATACTCACAGACACCATTCAAACAGTTTTATAAGGTTCAGAGTGTTTTCTATCCAAATATACCTATAATATGCATACCTTAGCTTCTGGTACTGAGTAGCAGGCAGTTTACTCTGGACACCTTATTCATCCAAGCTACTCAATACTGTCCCCAGCCATAAGAAGTTTTAAGGGGTGAAGCTGTTGGCTAGGGCATTTAGGGATGCAGGTTATGTCTAGGGGTTAAGGGGTGAAGCTGTTGGCTAGGGTGTTGAGGGATGCAGGTTTTGTCTCGGGGTTAAGGGGTGAAGCTGTTGGCTAGGGTGTTGAGGGATGCAGGTTATGTCTAGGGGTTAAGGGGTGAAGCTGTTGGCTAGGGTGTTGAGGGATGCAGGTTTTGTCTCGGGGTTAAGCGGTGAAGCTTTTTCTTAAGATCTTAATGCAATATGTTTTCCTAAATATTTTGTCTTTAAGTCATCACTTTTGTCCAACGTGTCTGTTTTATTTGTTCCTCATCCTTCTCTTCTCTACTTGGCATTTCTATTGGTCAATCTACTGACACATCCATTCATCAATGCCAATCGGCAATTTAAAATCTCAACAGAGGAGCACCCAAAAAATAAAATAATGCACATTTCAGATTGTGTATGTCGATATCAGAATCATATGTGTAAACAGGGTTTTCTTAATGAATTTGTTAGCATTGAACTTGCACCTCCTACCTACATTTAGACCTCAAGGTGTGTTCTCATGGAGGCAACGTGGGTTTTATACACACCTCCAATGACCTATTTTTCTTGTTTTTCAATTATCACGTTACAGCTATTAATGTTTGAACAAATATCATATTTGAACAATATGGCTACTGTAAATAATTTTTAAATGCTATTTTGTGACATACACTGAGTTTATAAAACATTATGAACACCTTCCTAACATTGAGTTGCACCCCCTTTTGCCCTCAGAACAGCCTCAATTCCTCGGGGTATGGACTCTACAATGTGTCGAAAGCGTACCACAGGGAAGATGGTCCATGTTGACGCCAAAAATTCAGCAGCATTGCAGTTCTTGACACACTCAAACCAGTGAGCCTGGCCATCTATTGCCACAACACTTTCAAAAGCATGTACATATCAGCCTCTGAATGGCAGATTTACACAATCCATGTCTCATTGTATCAAGGCTTAAAAATCTGTCATTAAACCTGTCTCCTCCACTTCATCTACACTGATTGAAGTGGATTTAACAAGTGACATCAACAAGGGATCATAGTTTTCACCTGGATTCACCTGGTAAGTCTATGTCATGGAAAGAGCAGGTGTTCTTAAATGTGTTGTACTATACAAAGAACAGTTTCTTGGAGGTTGTGGGAATTAAAACTCCTGGACAATAGGTGAAGATATACAACATTGTAAAAACAAGCTCTAAACCTGGAAGTATAAGATTACTAATAACCTGGAGGTATAATCCCACTACTAGCTCTGAAACTGGAGGTATAATCCCACTACTAGCTCTGAAGCTGGAGGTATAATCCTACTACTTGCTCTATAGCTGGAGGTTTAATCCCACAACTAGCGCTAAAGTTGGCTGGAGGTTAAATCCCACTACTAGCTGTAAAACTGGAGGTATAATCCCACTACTAGCTCTATAGCTGGAGGTATAATCCCACTACTAGCTCTAAATCTGGCTGGAGGTATAATCCCACTACTAGCTCTAAAACTGGCTGGAGGTATAATCCCACTACTACCTCTAAAACTGGAAGTATAATCCCACTACTAGCTCTAAAACTGAAGGTATAATCCCACTACTAGCTCTATAGTTGGATGTATAGTCCCACTACTAGCTCTAAAGATGGAGGTATAATCCCACTACTAGCTCTAAATGTGGAGGTATAGTCCACTACTTGCTCTAAAGATGGAGGTTTAATCCCACTACTAGCTCTATGGTTGGACGTATAATCCCACTACCAGCTCTAAAGCTAGTTGGAGGTATAATCCCACTACTAGCCTTAAAGATTGAGGTTTAATCCCACTACTAGCTTTATAGCTGGAGGTAAAATCCCACTACTAGCTCTAAAGATGGAGGTATAATCCCACTACTAGCTCTAAAGCTGGAGGTATAATCCCACTACTAGCTCTATAGCTGGAGGTATAATCCCACTACTAGCTCTTTAGCTGGAGGTATAATCCTACTACTTGCTCTATAGCTAGAGGTATAATCCCACAACTAGCGCTAAAGTTGGCTGGAGGTTTAATCCCACTACTAGCTGTAAAGCTGGAGGTATAATCCCACTACTAGCGCTAAAGGTGGAGGTATAATCCCACTACTAGCTCTATAGCTGGAGGTATAATCACACTACTAGCTGTAAAGGTGGAGGTATAATCCCACTACTAGCTCTAAAACTGGAGGTTTAATCCCACTACTAGCTCTATAGCTGGAGGTATAATCCCACTACTAGCTGTAAAACTGGAGGTATAATCCCACTACTAGCTCTATAGCTGGAGGTATAATCTCACTACTAGCTGTAAAGATGTAGGTATACTCCCACTACTAGCTCTGAAGCTGGAGGTATAATTCTACCACTAGCTCTAAAGCTGGAGGTAATAATCCTACTACTAGCTCTAAAGCTGGAGGTATAATCCTACTACTAGCTCTGAAGCTGGCTTTAGGTATACTCCCACTACTAGCTCTAAAGCTGGCCGGAGGTTTAATCCCACTACTACCTCTATATGCTGGAGGTATAATCCCACTACTAGCTCTATAGCTGGAGGTATAATCCCACTACTAGCTCTATAGCTGGAGGTTTAATCCCACTACTAGCTCTATAGCTGGAGGTTTAATCCCACTACTAGCTCTAAAACTGGAGGTTTAATCCAACTACTAGCTCTAAAACTGGAGGTTTAATCCCACTACTAGCTCTATAGCTGGAGGTTTAATCCCACTACTAGCTCTATAGCTGGAGGTTTAATCCCACTACTAGCTCTAAAACTGGAGGTTTAATCCAACTACTAGCTCTATAGCTTGAGTTATATGGTTCTCAATCTCCCTTTTCTTCTTGAAGCAGAAACAATAATTGTGAGGATCCTGTCAAGCAGAAAATAAGTCTGTCTTTGTAATTATACGCTTTGCCCCCCTTTCTCCTCCACCAAAAACAAAAGGCCAACAGACCCACAAAGACAGTCTGAGTTAGAGAATGACTGTGGCCACAAAACCAATGCTATTGTTTTTGGTTAGGATATAGATTTCACATTTTCTTCACATAGAATGAGCTACTATTACGTCTGCCTATCACAGCTATGCATAATCATGCTTATTGTTCCTCTCATTATACAATATGTTTGAATTCTTCATTGTATGTGTCATTTTGAATCGTGAATAATGCTTGTCTTTGCTTGTCATTGCGGCCTGTGGGTTTTACGCATGTTCACATTATAACAAGACTGATATAACTGCGCTGAGTCTGTGGCATTTCGTTAGCTAATCAACGCTCTCCTTTGATCTCAGCTAACGATACAGTGGTGAGCAGACGAGCTCTGCCTAGCTGTGCCGAGTGTTTTGATCTGTACATTAAGTTTTGTCACCAACCCCAAAAGTAACACTGGCGACAACAAGGTGCGGGTCCTCTTGGGTTTTGGTCAGGCACTAACAGGGCCCACCGTGGAACCCCTAATGCATTATGACATCTTAAGTATGGTGCGTCCATACCTGCATGTCATTGGATGATGATGAGGGTGAGTGGAAGGATTCGTATGACCCATGGGATGTGATTTGAATGGAAGTTATGGGATATGAAAAGCACTACTAGTGTTTTATTGTGTTTTCCTCTCCTGAAGCGGTGAGAAATACATTGGTCATGTAGGTAACCAGCATGCAAGCGCTGTTGACAAAATGTTGGTCTGTATTATCCGTTACCCAGATCAAAACGCGGTGCTGTTTTTATCAGTGGTACATCATTTGTCAACCACTTCCCCTGTCAAATCTATTGACAACTGTATCATCAGCAAATCTCTTGGCAAGTGGATAGTCGTTCATTCATTTTATACAGGGGTAGGTGGAATGGTACCCCAGCCGACACACATTTTCCTGACCACACAAGTAATGGATTAAACCTGTTTTATTGTCAAAGAGGAGAAAATGAAAATGGAAAAAAGAGGCTCAGGTGATAAAAGACTGGGAAAATACATAGAGGGAATGGGAAGTGCATTCTTTAACAATAAGCAGAGAGAATAAGATATAGAGATAGAGAGCGAGAGAGAAAAGTAGAGGGGGGAGTGTGAGAGAAAGAGAGAGAGAGGGAGAGAGAGATTGAGAGGTATAGGTAGATGGAGGGAGAGTGTGAGAGAAAGAGAGAGAGAGAGAGAGAGAGAGAGAGAGAGAGAGAGAGAGAGAGAGAGAGAGAGAGCGAGCGAGAGAGAGAGAGAGAGAGAGCGAGAGAGAGAGAGAGCTAGAGAGATATTGCCTCAGAGCAGGTAGTGTATATGGGTCAGCACAGTGCATCCTCAGCATTTTCTTCCCCTCAGCAGGGCCAACCAACAAACTGCATTATTAAGAATTCTACTACTACTACATTATTTCAGGTTTACCTTTCTACTTGCCTAATCTGGCTGACTCTGCCTTTCCCTGTTTTAGAAGATTACGACGTGCCTGTTTTCTCCCTAAAGAAACCCGGACAATATATCTCTCAATGCAATTCTATCTCACTCTCTAGCTCTCTCCCTCTCTCATGCTCTGTCCCTCTCTCTCTCTCTCTCTCTCTCTTTGTCTCTCTCTCTATCTCTCTCTCTCTAGCTCTCTCTCTCTCTCGCTCTCTCTCTCGCTCTCTTTGTCTCTCTCTCTCTCTCTCTCTCTCTCTCTCTCTCTCTCTCTCTCTCTTTTTGTGTCTCCCTCTCTCTCTCTGTCTCTTTTTGTGTCTCTCTCTCTCACTCTCTCTCTCTCTATCTCTCTGTGTCTCTCTCTCTCTCTCTCTCCAAACACAATTCAATCCCTCTCTCTCTCTCTCTCTCTCTCTCTCTCTCTTTCTCTATATCTCTCCAAATGCAATTCAATCTCTATTTCTTGCTCTCTCTCTCTCTCTTTGTGACTCTCTCTCTCCAAATGCAATTCAATCAATTCAATTCAATTCCAGGGGCGTTATTGGCATGGGAAACATACAGTATATGACAAAAGTGAGTACACCCCTCACATTTTTGTAAATATTTGAGTATATCTTTTCATGTGACAACACTGAAGAAATTACACTTTGCTACAATATAAAGTAGTGAGTGTACAGCTTGTATAACAGTGTAAATTTGCTGTCCCCTCAACATAACTCAACACACAGCCATTAATGTCTAAACCGCTGGCTACAAAAGTGAGTACACCCCTAGGTGAAAATGTCCAAATTGGGCCCAAAGTGTCAATATTTTGTGTGGCCACCATCATTTACCAGCACTGCCTCAACCCTCTTGGGCATGGAGTTCACCAGAGCTTCACAGGTTGCCACTGGAGTCCTCTTCCACTCCTCCATGACGACATCACGGAGCTGGTGGATGTTAGAGACCTTGCACTCCTCCACCTTCCGTTTGAGGATGCCCCACAGATGCTCAATAGGGTTTAGGTCTGGAGACATGCTTGGCCAGTCCATCACCTTTACCCTCAGCTTCTTTAGCAAGGCAGTGGTCATCTTGGAGGTGTGTTTGGGGTTGTTATCATGTTGGAATACTGCCCTGTGGCCCAGTCTCCGAAGGGAGGGGATCAGGCTCTGCTTCAGTATGTCACAGTACATGTTGGCATTCATGGTTCCCTCAATGAACTGTAGCTCCCCAGTGCCGGCAGCACTCATGCAGCCCCAGACCATGACACTCCCACCACCATGCTTGACTGTAGGCAAGACACCTTTGTCTTTGGACTCTTCACCTGGTTGCCGCCACACATTCTTGACACCATCTGAACCAAATAAGTGTAGCTTGGTCTCATCAGACCACAGGACATGGTTCCAGTAATCCATGTCCTTAGTCTGCTTGTCTTCAGCAAACTGTCTGTGGGATTTCTTGTGCATCATCTTTAGAAGAGGCTTCCTTCTGGGACGACAGCCATGCAGACCAATTTGATGCAGTGTACGGCGTATGGTCTGAGCACTGACAGGCTGACCCCCCCACCCATTCAACCTTTGCAGCATTGCTGGCAGCACTCATACATCTATTTCTCAAAGACAACCTCTGGACATGACGCTGAGCACGTGCACTCAACTTCTTTGGTCGACCTTGGCGAGGCCTGCATTCTAGTTTGCTCAGTTTTTTTGTTAATTCTTTCCAATGGGTCAAGTAATTATCTTTTTCTTTTCTCATGATTTGGTTGGGTCTAATTGTGTTGCTGTCTTGGGGCTCTGTGGGGTCTGTTTGTGTTTGTGAACAGAACCCCAGGACCAGCTTGCTTAGGAGACTCATCTCCAGGTTCATCTCTCTGTAGGTGATGGCTTTGTTATGGAAGGTTTGGGAATCGCTTCCTTTTAGGTGGTTGTAGAATTTAACCGCTCTTTTCTGGATTTTGATCATTAGCGGGTATCGGCCTAATTCATTTTGGGTGTTGTCCCATTTTGTGAAATCTTGGTTGGTGAGCGGACCCCAGACCTCACAACTATAAAGGGCAATGGGTTCACTTACCGATTCAAGTATTTTTTAGCCAGATCCTAATTGGTATGTTGAATTTTGTGTTCCTTTTGATGGCAAGAATGGCCTTCTTGTCTTGTCTCTCAGATCGTTCACAGCTTTGTGGAAGTTACCTGTGGCGCTGATGTTTAGGCCAAGGTATGTATAGTTTTTTGTGTGCTCTAGGGCAACGGTGTCTAAATGGATTTTGTATTTGTGGTGCTGGCAACTGGACCTTTTTTGGAACACCATTATTTTGGTCTTACTGAGATTTACTGTCAGGGCCCAGGTCTGGCAGAATCTTTGCAGAAAATCTAGGTGCTGCTGTAGGCTCTCATTGGTTGGTGACAGAAGCACCAGATCATCAGCAAACAGTAGACATTAGACTTCAGATTCTAGTAGGGTGAGGCCGGGTGCTGCAGACTTTTCTAGTGCCCGTGCCAGTTCGTTGATATATATGTTGAAGAGGGTGGGGCTTAAGCTGCAGCCCTGTCTCACCCCACGGCGGCCCTGTGGGAAGAAATGTGTGTGTTTTTGCCAATTTTAACCGCACACTTCTTGTTTGTGTACATAGATTTTATAATGTTGTATGTTTTACCCCCAACACCACTTTCCATCATTTTGTTTTGCAGACCCTCAGACCAAATTGAGTCAAATATTTTTTTTATTATCAACAAAGCATGAGAAGAGTTTGCCTTTGATTTGGTTTGTTTGTTTGTCAAATAGGTTGTGCAGGGTGAATACGTGGTCTGTTGTACGGTAATTTGGTAAACAGCCAATTTGACATTTGCTCAGTACATTGTTTTCACTGAGGAAATGTATGAGTCTGCTGTTAATGTTAATGCAGAGGATTTTCCCAAGGTTGTTGTTGACGCATATCCCATGGTAGTTATTGGGGTCAAATTTGTCTCCTCTTTAGTGGATTTGGGTGATCAGTCCTCGATTCCAAATATTGGGTAAGATGCCAGAGCTAAGGATGATGTTAAAGAGTTTTAGTATATCCAATTGGAATTTGTTGTCTGTATATTTGATCATTTCACTGAGAATACCATCAACACCACATGTCTTTTTTGGGTTGGAGTGTTTCTGTTTTGTCCTGTAGCTCATTCAAGGTAATTGGAGAATCCAGTGGGTTCTGGTAGTCTTTAATAGTTGATTCTAAGATTTGTATTTGATCATTTATATGTTTTTGCTCTTTGTTCTTTGTTTTATTTTTTTATTTTTTTATTTCACCTTTATTTAACCAGGTAGGCAAGTTGAGAACAAGTTCTCATTTACAATTGCGACCTGGCCAAGATAAAGCAAAGCAGTTCCACACATACAACGACACAGAGTTACACATGGAGTAAAACAAACATACAGTCAATAATACAGTATAAACAAGTCTATATACGATGTGAGCAAATGAGGTGAGATAAGGGAGGTAAAGGCAAAAAAAAGGCCATGGTGGCAAAGTAAATACAATATAGCAAGTAAAACACTGGAATGGTAGATTTGCAGTGGAAGAATGTGCAAAGTAGAAATAAAAATAATGGGGTGCAAAGGAGCAAAATAAATAAATAAATAAATAAAATAAATACAGTAGGGAAAGAGGTAGTTGTTTGGGCTAAATTATAGGTGGGCTATGTACAGTTGCAGTAATCTGTGAGCTGCTCTGACAGTTGGTGCTTAAAGCTAGTGAGGGAGATAAGTGTTTCCAGTCTCAGAGATTTTTATAGTTCGTTCCAGTCATTGGCAGCAGAGAACTGGAAGGAGAGGCGGCCAAAGAAAGAATTGGTTTTGAGGGTGACCAGAGAGATATACCTGCTGGAGTGCGTGCTACAGGTGGGTGATGCTATGGTGACCAGCGAGCTGAGATAAGGGGGGACTTTACCTAGCAGAGTCTTGTAGATGACATGGAGCCAGTGGGTTTGGCGACGTGTATGAAGCGAGGGCCAGCCAACGAGAGCGTACAGGTCACTGTTGGGTAGTATATGGGGCTTTGGTGACAAAACGAATTGCACTGTGATAGACTGCATCCAATTTGCTGAGTAGGGTATTGGAGGCCACTTTGTAAATGACATCGCCGAAGTTTAGGATTGGTAGGATGGTCAGTTTTACAAGGGTATATTTGGCAGCATGAGTGAAGGATGCTTTGTTGCGAAATAGGAAGCCAATTCTAGATCTAACTTTGGATTATAGATGTTTGATGTGGGTCTGGAAGGAGAGTTTACAGTCTAACCAGACACCTGGGTGTTTGTAGTTGTCCACGTATTCTAAGTCAGAGCCGTCCAGAGTAGTGATGTTGGACAGGCGGGCAGGTGCAGGCAGCGATCGGTTGAAGAGCATGCATTTAGTTTTACTTGTATTTAAGAGCAATTGGAGGCCACGGAAGGAGAGTTGTATGGCATTGAAGCTTGCCTGGAGGGTTGTTAACACAGTGTCCAAAGAAGTGCCAGAAGTACACAGAATGGTGTCGTCTGCGTAGAGGTGGATCAGAGACTCACCAGCAGCAAGAGCGACATCATTGACGTATAAAGAGAAGAGAGTCGGTCCAAGAATTGAACCCTGTGGCATCCCCATAGAGACTGCCAGAGGTCCGGACAGCAGACCCTCCGATTTGTCACACTGAACTCTATCAGAGAAGTAGTTGGTGAACCAGGCGAGGCAATCATCTGAGAAACCAAGGCTGTCGAGTCTGCCGATGAGGATGTGGTGATTGACAGAGTCGAAAGCAATGGCCAGATCAATGAATACGGCTGCACAGTAATGTTTCTTATCGATGGCGGTTAAGATATCGTTTAGGACCTTGAGCTTGGCTGAGGTGCACCCATGACCAGCTCTGAAACCAGATTGCATAGCAGAGAAGGTATGGTGAGATTCGAAATGGTTGGTAATCTGTTTGTTGACTTGGCTTTCGAAGACCTTAGAAAGGCAGGGTAGGATAGATATAGGTCTGTAGCAGTTTGGGTCAAGAGCGTCCCCCCCTTTGAAGAGGGGGATGACCGCAGCTGCTTTCCAATCTTTGGGAATCTCAGACGACACGAAAGAGAGGTTGAACAGGCTAGAAATAGGGGTGGCAACAATTTCGGCAGATAATTTTAGAAAGAAAGGGTCCAGATTGTCTAGCCCGGCTGATTTGTAGGGGACCAGATTTTGCAGCTCTTTCAGAACATCAGCTGACTGGATTTGGGAGAAGGAGAAATGGGGAAACCTTGGGCAAGTTGCTGTGGGGGGGTGCAGTGCTGTTGACCGGGGTAGCCAGGTGGAAAGCATGGCCAGCCGTAAAAAAATGTTTATTGAAATTCTCAATTATAGTGGATTTATCAGTGGTGACAGTGTTTCCTATCTTCAGTGCAGTGGGCAGCAGGGAGGAGGTGTTCTTATTCTCCATGGACTTTACAGTGTCCCAGAACTTTTTTGAGTTAGTGTTGCAGGAAGAACATTTCTGCTTGAAAAAGCTAGCCTTGGCTTTTCTAACTGCCTGTTTATATTGGTTTCTAGCTTCCCTGAACAGCTGCATATCATGGGGGCTGTTCGATGTTAATGCAGAACGCCATAGGATGTTTTTGTGTTGGTTAAGGGCTGTCAGGTCTGGGGAGAACCAAGGGCTATATCTGTTCCTGGTTCTACATTTCTTGAATGGGGCATGCTTATTTAAGATGGTTAGGAAGGCATTTTTTTTTTTTTAATAACCAGGCATCCTCTACTGACATCCCGTATCCTTCCAGGATACCCCGGCCAGGTCAATTTGTTGTAGAGCCAAAAAGATTGGAGAAGTGGTTTACCCATACATCTCCATTTTGGATAGATAATTCTTGTTGTTGTTTACCCATACATCTCCATTTTGGATAGATAATTTGTGTTGTTGTTTGTTTAGTGTTTTGCAATTTTCCCAGAAGTGGTTAGAGTCTATGGATTCTTCAATTACATTGAGCTGATTTCTGACATTCTGTTCCTTCTTTTTCCGTAGTGTATTTCTGTATTGTTTAGTGATTCACCATAGTGAAGGCGTAGACTCAGATTTTCCGGGACTCTATGTTTTTGGTTTGACAATTTTCTCAATTTCTGTCTTAGATTTTTGCATTCTTCATCAAACCATTTGTCATTGTTGTTCATTTTATTTGGTTTTGTCTGCAAAGAATTGAATTTGTTGTTGCCTAATTGCTTTTTGGTAGGTTTCCAAAATGCATTCCTTCCATCTATAGCACTTCTTAATGTTACTCAGTTCCTTTGGCTTTGATGCCTCATGATTGAGTATTGCACTGATCAAGTAGACTGTGATTTTGCTGTGGTCTGATAGGGGTGTCAGTGGGCTGACTGTGAATGCTCTGAGAGACTCTGGGTTGCGGATATCTCTCTCTCTCTCTCTCTCTCTCTCTGCCCAATAGATCGTGATAAACGACCCTACTGTCTCTCAGACACCAGACCTGTCCATAGAGATAAGGGTACGATAGCGTGTTCCTCTTCAACATAGAAATACCACACGCCCACCAGGTCCTTGTGCAATGTCTTGATGACCTATCTAGTAGGGCGTGTCTATCTATGTGTCTGACAATACTTGTGTCTGTTGATGCTTGTGTAGGTACGGTATGTGTGTGTCCGTCTGCAGGGGGGGATGTTTGCCTGCCCTTGCTGTCCCCAGGAGATGAACAACATTATTTTTTATTTCTCTCTCTCTCTCTGTCTCTTCTGTCTCTGCACTCTGAACATGTCTGCATACTAGACTGTACTCTCTCCACCTCCTCCTCCATCTCTCTGTCTCTCTCTCTGTCTCCTCTGTCTCTGTCTCTGCACTCTGAACATGTGTGCTAGACTGTACTCTCTCCTCCTCCACCTCCTCCTCCTCCATCTCTCTGTCTCTCTCTCTGTCTCTGCACTCTGAACATGTGTGCTAGACTGTACTCTCTCCTCCTCCATCTCCATCTCTCTCTCCTACTCTACCTCTGATCGATATACCCCCTCTCATTTCATTAGCACAGATGATGAGTTCTGTTATGCCGTGGTCTCTTTCCTTCCCAGACAAGACGATCTGATTGTAATAACGTGAATGACACCAATAAGGGTTAACTGGCAACGTTCACTCAACCACAATGCCTGAGAAAATAATTACTGGTTGAACTGAAAATGGAGAGGTGCTTTAGGAGCACATGGGTAGGTGGGGTATTTTATTAACATACCTGTCTTTAAGGGTGTCGGTGGCAGTGGCGGATTGGCCATCTGACAATTCTGGCAAATGCCAGATGGGCTGGACTATTGTTTTGTTGGGTGGGTGGTCGAAATTGACACACACAAAGATATATGCTGTGACGAGAGAGCCACTCCCCTCTCAAGAGAAAAACGCGTTCTGATTGGAAACATTTTGGAAGCTTTGTCCTGTCGTTCTTCTTATTTGTCAACGTTCATCTCAGTAGAAACTATTTTGCAAACAATATATTTTTACATGGATTCAAAATATGGAGCGTTGCACGGGAAATTTGCACCAGCCTTTGCGATAGCATAGGCCTACAGGTCTCTCCTGGGCAGACACTCACAGAATCTGCACAACTCAGACAAAATATCAAAAGCTAAAAAAAAGAATCTGCCAACTGATAGCAAAATGGAATTAAAATGTACCTGTTGTTGAATTATTATTTTTTTCCTCTGTTTTGATTGATTTATTTGACTCACCAAAATGTTTGACCCCTGTGTAGAGGTGAAGGGTGCAAACAGCCCAGGGAGTGAATGAAGAGATGAGAAGCAAAAACATGCCCAGATTAACAGCAGAAGCCAGAAACAGAGCCAGAAAGTTTCCAGCTGGGCCTCCCGGTTGGCGCAGTTGCCAGTTAACCCAGAAGCTCTGGGTTCGAGCCCAGGCTCTGTCGCAGCCACGACCGGGAGGTCGATGGGGTGATGCACAATTGGCCTAGCGTCGTCCGGGTTAGGGAGGGTTTGGCCGGTAGGGATATCCTTGTCTCATCGCACACTGGCAACTCCTGTGGCGGGCCGGGCGCAGTGCACGCTAACCAAGGTTGAAAGGTGCACTGTGTTTCCTCCGACACATTGGTGCGGCTGGCTTCCGGGTTGGATGCGCGCTGTGTTAAGAAGGAGTGAGGCTTGGTTGGGTTGTGTTTCGGAGGATGCATGGCTCTCGACCTTCGTCTCTCCCGAGCCGGTACGTGAGTTGTAGCGATGAGAAAAGATTGTAACTACTAAATATTGGATACCATGAAATTGGGGGGAAAAAGGGGGTAAAATAAAAATCTATAAAAAATTCCAGCTGAACTCTACGAGGATGGAGGAGGACTTTTCTGCAAAGACTGTCAGCAGCCCATCGACTACATACGGCATTAAAACTGCAGTGGAGCACCTGAGGTCTATTTTAGCTGAGATAATGTTAAGTACTAGACATTTTTTGGTACCCTTCCCCGTATCTGTGCCTTGATAAAATCCTGTCTAGGAGCTCTATGGATAATTCCTTCAACCTCATAGCTTGGTTTTTGCTCTAACATGCACTGTCAACAGCAGAAACATATATAGGGGCTACTGAGTGGCGCAGCGGTCTAAGGCACTCCATCTCAGTGCCTGACGTGTCACTACAGACACCCTGGTTCGAATCCAGGCTGTATCACAACTGGCTGTGATTGGGAGTCACATAGGGCGGGCACAATTGGCCCAGCTTTGTCCTGGTTTGGCTGTGGTAGTCACTTTGGTATAAAGAGATCAGGAGACAGGTACAGGAATGCGTAATACGTTTTTTTATTGACCCAAAGTACAGTGTGCCATGTAAAGGCATGGGGTGGAAGACCAAACAAACACATATACAAAACACAGTGTAGAAACCCAAACAAACACGTATTCAAAACACAGTGTAGAAACCCAAACAAACACGTATACAAAACACAGTGTAGAAACCCAAAAACAAAAGGGCAAGGAGTACCTCGAATAAATACATGGGGCGCACAACGGTACCACACGGGTCGAAACCCGTAATCATCTGCACAATACAATGGTACCACACGGGTCGAAACCCGTAATCATCTGCACAATACAATGGTACCACAAGGGTCGAAACCCGTAATCATCTGAACAATACAATGGTACCACACGGGTCAAAACCCGTAATCATCTGCACAATACAATGGTACCACGCGGGTCGAAACCCGTAATCATCTGCACAATACAATGGTACCACACGGGTCGAAACCCGTAATCATCTGCACAATACAATGGTACCACAAGGGTCAAAACCCGTAATCATCTGAACAATACAATGGTACCACACGGGTCGAAACCCGTAATCATCTGCACAATACAATGGTACCACAAGGGTCGAAACCCGTAATCATCTGAACAATACAATGGTACCACACGGGTCGAAACCCGTAATCATCTGCACAATACAATGGTACCACACGGGTCGAAACCCGTAATCATCTGCACAATACAATGGTACCACACGGGTCGAAACCCGTAATCATCTGCACAATACAATGGTACCACACGGGTCGAAACCCGTAATCATCTGCACAATACAATGGTACCACACGGGTCGAAACCCGGAATTATCTGCACAATACAATGGTACCACACGGGTCGAAACCCGTAATCATCTGCACAATACAATGGTACGAAAGACAAAACAACACAGCACGGGTACTCACAACCGACCAATGGACATTGGAAAAATAACTGACAGGACAATGGTAATGGAAAACAAAGGGCACACTTATACAATCACTAATCAATGGGGATGGAGGCCAGGTGTGCGTATTGGCAGTTCCGGATGGTTCCGTGACATGTGTAGGCCGTCATTGTAAATAATCATTTGTTCCTAACTGACTTGCCTAGTAAAATAAAGGTTACATTTAAAAACATTTTTAAGTATATATATATATATATATATATATATATATATATATATAGACAGGTGTGTGCCTTTCCAAATCATGTCCAATCAATTGAATTTACCACAGGTAGACCCAAATCAAGTTGTAGAAACATCTCAAGGATGATCAATGGAAACAGGATGCACCTGAGCTTAGTTTCTGGTGTCTTCTCATAGCAAAGGGTCTGAAAACGTATGTTGCAACAAATTTTAAAAACCTTTTTCCACCTTGTTATTATAGGCTATTGTGTGTACATTGATGAGGATTTTTTTTATTTTATTTAATCAATTATAGAATTACGATGTAAAGCAACAAACAGTGGAAAAATGAGAATACTTTCCGAATGCACTGTATTTAGCGTGAAAATCTATGTGTGTGAGACATACAGTCAGGTTTATGGGCTGTGTGCGTGTGTCACTTAAGGATAGAGTGAGCTCAGCTTCAAAAGCTTGAGATCTACTGTAGGCCTGCTATTGAACTGAACCTGAGAATTATTCATTTACTAAATGTAACCATTATTGTTTAAAAAAATATATATATCTTTCTGTTAAAAGACCACCTCCACAAATGAGAGAAAGGAGTTCATCTTGGACTTGTTCATCTTGCACAAGAAAATTAAAGCAGATATACCTCTTGAAAAGGCGCCCAAGCTCTCCACATTTCTGAAGAAGCACTGCTAGCAGGGAGGATCCTACGCCATCTGCTTACTGCGTACCTGCCAGAGCACTATCAAATCAAACAAAATATAATTTTATTTCTCACATCCACGTGTTTAGCAGATGTTATTGCAGGTGTAGAGAAATGCTATCCACAATATGAGCAGGACATCAAAGGTGCTGTAGAGGGAAAGACATTAAGACATTCTTGATGAGACGACCGATGCGTTTGGAATATGTGCATTCGCCATTCTACTCCAGCCAGTGGGTGAGTTACCTGTTGTAGGCGACCAGGCTTTCTTGGATGAAGGAAACTTTACCACTGTGCCCAGAGTTGTAATTTCCTGTCTCCACAACAATGGGGTTGAGTAACAATGTGTGGGCTTTGTAAGCGACTCACGTCACCTGCCTTGCACATCTCCTGAGCCCGGTGATGGAGGTTTTTCCAGAGGCGTTTTGAGGACATGAACAGGCTGTGTTTTCTGGTGTAGAAGGTGTTCTGTCAGACTCCCCAGTGTCATCTGGAGCTGAGCACATTCATACTGGATAATGGTCATTCTCCTGTGTTTGCTGTGCAGACCACGTGGGGCTCCTGGATACGTGCTGTGGAGTACCTGACAGAGTACATGGATGAGGCTCACAGACTTCACTACAAACAGAAAGGGCCAAGTGTGTCCAAGGTCTTTATGAGCTGCGGTGGGAACACAAGGCCCAGATGAAGGCCCAGGCAGTGATCATTGGGTAGCATTGTGTGGAGATAGCGGCTAACGTGACAAAGCTGGAGGACACTTCTGTGCCAACAGCCCACAGCATCGCCCAGCAAGCAGGAGGAGACCTCTGCGCCAACAGCCCACAACATCTCCATCAACCTGGAGGAGACTTCGTCGCGCCAACAGCCCACAAAATCTCCAGCAAGCTGGAGGAGACTTCTGTGCCAACAGCCCACAACATCGCCCAGCAAGCAGGAGGAGACCTCTGTGCCAACAGCCCACAAAATCTCCAGCAATCTGGAGGAGACTTCTGTGCCAACAGCCCACAACATCTCCAGCAAGCTGGATGACCTGAAAATGTAGTTTGAGTACGGCAGAGCAGCTGGGACTGACGACTGGCACCCTCATAAAACGAAGGAAGACAGGCTCTCCTGCACTGAGTTGTTCCAGGCTGCCATGACAGCATGCTCCATCAAACTGCAGACCGTGCTGGAGAAGCACCACTGCCTTTCCTTGTTCGCATCACTAACTGTTCTAGATCCAGCCCAAGTGGTTGGAGCAAGAAACCACTTTAAGGACTATGTCCATGCCAACCCTGCTCTTTGCAGGGTGTCTGCAGAGGAGTGGCACAGATACATGGGCAAAGACAAGGTAAACTCTATGGAAGTGAGTGCAGTGGACTGGTGGGTAGTTAGGCAGGATAGGATGCCAGTCTTAGTTCACATTACGGCGATACATTGGTTCCTCCCCACTACCTCAGTGGATGCAGAGAGACTTTCCTCACATCATCAGATGCTACGTAGTCAGTGAAAACTTTGAAAATGTTGTTGATTGCAAAGTATAATAGCGCTGAGCACTAAAAATCATGTCAATCACAATCTAACCCACCAACTCTACCACTCTTTTTGCGTTTTGATTTGAAACAATTTGATAACAGTTAATGAATAGATAGATATATGGTGAATGGAACGAAGAGACATGTATATAGATAGATGGATTATGTATATATATAGATGGATTATGTATATAGATAGATGGATTATGTATATAGATAGATGGATGATGTATATAGATAGATGGATTATGTATATAGATAGATGGATTATGTATACAGATAGATGGATTATGTATATAGATAGATGGATTATGTATATAGATAGATGGATGATGTATATAGATAGATGGATTATGTATGTAGATAGATGGATTATGTATATATATAGATGGATTATGTATATAGATAGATGGATGATGTATATAGATAGATGGATTATGTATGTAGATAGATGGATTATGTATACAGATAGATGGATTATGTATACAGATAGATGGATTATGTATATAGATAGGTGGATTATGTATATAGAGAGATGGATTATGTATACAGATAGATGGATTATGTATATAGATAGATGGATTATGTATACAGATAGATGGATTATGTATATAGATAGGTGGATTATGTATATAGAGAGATGGATTATGTATACAGATAGATGGATTATGTATATAGATAGATGGATTATGTATATAGAGAGATGGATTATGTATACAGATAGATGGATTATGTATATAGATAGATGGATTATGTATATAGATAGATGGATTATGTATATAGATAGATGGATTATGTATATAGTTAGATGGATTATGTATATAGATAGATGGATTATGTATATAGTTAGATGGATTATGTATACAGATAGATGGATTATGTATATAGAGAGATGGATTATGTATATAGATAGATGGATTATGTATATGTTGGGGCGGCAGGGTAGCCTAGTGGTTAGAGCGTTGGACTAGTAACCGGAAGGTTGTGAGTTCAAACCCCCGAGCTGACAAGGTACAAATCTGTCGTTCTGCCCCTGAACAGGCAGTTAACCCACTGTTCCCAGGCCGTCATTGAAAATAAGAATTTGTTCTTAACTGACTTGCCTGGTTAAATAAAGGTAAAATAAAAAAAAATTAAAAAAAATATATAGATAGATGGATTATGTATACAGATAGATGGATTATGTATACAGATAGATGGATTATGTATATAGATAGATGGATTATGTATACAGATAGATGGATTATGTATATAGATAGATGGATTATGTATATAGAGAGATGGATATAGATGGATTATGTATATAGATAGATGGATTATGTATACAGATAGATGGATTATGTATACAGATAGATGGATTATGTATATAGATAGATGGATTATGTATATAGATAGATGGATTATGTATATAGATAGATGGATTATGTATATAGTTAGATGGATTATGTATATAGTTAGATGGATTCATCAATGCATTATTTGTATGTATATGCCTTTGCACTTTGTTGATGACACTATTTATTTGTCTATCATATTTTTCCGTAATGAAAAGTTTACGGTAAAAATGTATTACAAGGGTTGAGTAGACGTTTTTTTGTTGAAAGCTTAGTAGAAGGATATCCGTTGGAACATTATCATCAAATACACAGAATTAAGCATGTATTTATGTAAAACCATGTTCCCAATGTTATCACATAATGTTTGTACTCCAAAGGCAAAAAGAAGTGGTACGGTGTGGATAAAATGCAACGGCCGAATTCATGTCCCAGTTCGCCCCTGGTTGAGGGAGTATTATATTAACAAGCTGTCTTTAAGGGTGAGTTGGTGAAGTGTTATATTAACAAACTGTGTTTAAGGGTGAGTTTCAACGCTATGTGTTGCTGTTTGTTTATTGCCGATGTTGCAGTGCTGAGAATGATGTTGGCATTTTAATCACATGTTTGTGGCATTAAGGATTAAATGTGTGGGTAGAATTCAATCACCAGATGCTCTGTTGTCAGAAAGGGCTGTTAAAAGCAAATCATTATTCTGTGGCTATTTAACACTCAGCACTATGTGTGTATTCTGATGTCTGCATACAAATGTTTTCTAACATATAGTATAAGCAATAGCCGTGTGTGTGTGTGTGTGTGTGTGTGTGTGTGTGTGTGTGTGTATTTTCTGCACAAGATAACAAGGTTCCTTATTTTCCTTAGACACAATATATATATATTTTTTCTTTCTCTCTGACGATGCACTGTGCTGACCCATATACACTTCCTGCTCCGAGGCAATATACCATATCTCTTTGTCTCTCTCTCCCTCTCTCCTCTCTCTCACACTCTCTCCTCTCTCTCACACTCTCTGTCTCTCTCCTCTCTCTCCCTCCCCCTCTCCCTCTCCCCCCTCACCCTCTCCTCTCTCTCACACTCTCTCCTCTCTCTCACACTCTCACACGCTCCCCTCTCTCTCACACTCTCCGTCTCTCTCTCTCTCTTTCTCTCTCGCTCTCTCTCCCCTCCTCCCTCTCCCCCCTCACACTCTCTGTCTCTCTCTCTCTCTCTCTCTCTCTCTCCCTAATTTAGACCAGTTAATATCGCCAATGTATTTCTATTGAATTTAACCATTTATTTATTAGTGAGGAGGGACATGTTGGGCTGGATAGCCATAGGCTGCAGTGCACTGTAGCTGAAGGAGAAAGTTAGTTGGAAGCACTGATTGTCAGCCATTTTATTAGTAGCAGTGGGATAAAACTATGCTTTGATAATATAATTCCCAGAGATAGTGAGTTTCAGTTCAACAAGAAGAGGGGGATATCTTGGAATTAAAGGCACTGTTACACTACCCCAAAGTCCTTGCTGTAAGCCTTTTAGATATTTCTTTGCCAGCTAATATGGTAACATTCGTTTACATTTTATTCATTAGATGTGTTTGGCACTCCAAGGATATCATTAGGAGATCAGACTATGGGCGTTTGCTCCACAGTATTTAATCTCTGTGTCCTAAAACTTTACACACATTCACTTCTGGAAGCATTATAAAGCATATGAACATGACGTTTTGTTTATTAAAATTTATTTATTAAATGTATATCTAACATGAATTTGATTTGCAGTAGGGACTCGTTACAGTGAACCCCTCTGGTGATTTTTTTGGATAAGGATGTGATCCCATGTCCTGTCGAGTCTGTAGGGTCCTAACACCCTCTAGTCCTCACCACCTCCAATCCTCCCCACCTCTAATCCTCCCCACCTCCAATCCTCCCTCCGCTCCAGCCATGGAGGCCTGTTCTGAGCCTGGGGGTTGGGGTGGATCCATTACCCAGAACGGGAAGATGAGGAATGGGCCGTCGTGCATCACCCTAATGGTCTCACCCGTCATGGGGTGGCATGAGCCGGGTCTGCCCCTGTGCTGGCTAAGTGCTCCTGGAGGTCGATGGAGGGCCGCAATGCGTTAATGCTCCCACCCTATCAGAGCCTCAGCCGTCAGTCACAGTCAAAGACGGCAGAGATGCCTCATCAAAACTGCGGCTCCTGGTCGGATCGCCGGCCAACTCCATTTCCAGCTTTACAGGAAGACTCCTGGATGATTCTGGATGGTAGAAGTACCACAGAGATGATTTGTTCAGGGAAATCTAGATTAGGTCCAAGCCAATCACTGTAGAGTGGAATGAGGAAGACATATCTAAAGTGTCCAAGAAATGTATTTAAGTGGAAAGACACAGATAATAGATCTGAGGATGAATTGGAGGCTGATAACCTCTTTTATGATTACATACTACTATTAAGCAAAAAGGCATGAAGAGGTGTGGTAAATGGCCAATATACCACTGCTAAGGGTGCCTGGATACAGCCCTTAGCCGTGGTATATTGGCCATATACCACAATCACCCGAGGTGCTTTATTGTGATTATAAACTGGTCACCAACGTAATTAGAGAAGTAAAAATTTATATTTTGCCATACCCATTGTATACGGTCTGATATACCACGGCTGTCAACCAATCAACATTCAGGACTCGAACCGCACAGTTTTTAAGGTCTGATATACAACAGCTGCCAGCCAACTACATGCAGATCTCATAGTGATAATTTATTCAGCTCATACTTTTCAATTCAACTAAAAGATACAAAATCAGCTACATAATTAAATGGGAAAAATAATTTAAATGTACTAGTTTTAAAATACATTAATATAAATGCAAATCCTTTCAAACGATGGAATTCACATACCGTTTATTAATCTATTATTTAAAGAGATAGTAGTTAAATATTCAATTATATTTAACGGCCTCAACGCAGAATATAATCCTAATCCTGAAAATGACACGGAGAAAATACAGAAAAATATCTTTTAACGTGACCTTAAATAGCTTTACACTTAGATTCAATATTTACTTGAGCTTTGGCCATCGTCTTTTAAAATAAATTGTTTTACCCTAAAATGAACACACAAGAAGTGCACAAACATGTTCTATGAAAATGCTTCAGTCCTCTTCAAGCTTTGAATTCTGCTCCCAAAATGTAATTCAAACTGATGTTGTTTCCACAGAAATAGTATTGACATTTCATGAGTACAACATGCTGTCTATTTCACAGAAGGACACAGTAGCTTCCCCATGTAGGTGGTGAGCCCAGTGGTCTATAGATATGAATTCACCCTGAGGGAGATAATGTACACTCTCCTCTCCTCTCTGTCATTACCCCTGGCACACAGAGCTAGATAACGCCTTGTGACACTGCCCTTTCCCTTGGTTCTCCGCACGCTGCCCCCCCCCCCCCCCCACCCCCCCCATATCTGGACGTCTGACAGTGACCTCTGTGAGTCCTCGTTCAGTCAGAGGGGGGGGGGGCTGTGGTTATGCAACCACAGCGGGCGCCACAGTGACACATGTCAAAGGGTTGAAAATGAAGATCTAATTCACTGAACTACCTCTCCAGTGTCCCCCCCCTCTATTCCTCCCTCTCCAGTGTCCCCCCCCTCTATTCATCCCTCTCCAGTGTCCCCCCCTCTATTCCTCCCTCTCCAGTGTCCCCCCCTCTATTCCTCCCTCTCCAGTGCCCCCCCCCCTCTATTCCTCCATCTCCAGAGTCCCCCCCTCTATTCCTCCCTCTCCAGTGTCGTCCCCCCCTCTATTCCTCCCTCTCCAGTGCCCCCCCCTCTATTCCTCCCTCTCCAGTGTCCCCCCCTCTATTCCTCCCTCTCCAGTGTCCCCCCCTCTATTCCTCCCTCTCCAGTGTCCCCCCCTCTATTCCTCCCTCTCCAGTGTCCCCCCCTCTATTCCTCCCTCTCCAGTGTCCCCCCCCCGTGTCCGTGTCCCCCCCCTCTATTACTCCCTCTCCAGTGCCCCCCCCCCTCTATTCCTCCCTCTCCAGTGCCCCCCCCCCTCTATTCCTCCCTCTCCCCACTCATCCCTCCCTTCCCTTGTCAGAGAGCTTGTCTTCCTTCTTTCTCAGTGAATGCCTGTCACGGGGATGGTGACGGATCTAGGTGAAACGTTTTTTTGGGGGGTTTTGACAACTGAATTCTGGTTTGGGTTTGCACACTAAATTGAAAACAGCGAATCTAAATAGGAAAGAGAGCACAGAGTCAAAGTGTCAAGTCGACAAAATCAATTCAACGTTGCCTGACTCTCCTGACGCACCGTGTTGGGATTATGAAGAGACTTGTTGTCTCCCTCCTTTTATAATTTTGTTATATACTGTCATTTAATAGGGGACATATTACACCTGTCAGGAGGGGACAAATAGCCTTGCGCTTGTCAACAAGGAAGTGTATTAAAAAGGCCCTCATGACTTTTCCCTGGACAACAGCCTGTGTGTGTGTGTCTGCCAGTCGTAGGCCCACCAATGTAGCTAGCTTTGTCCGGGGAAATGAAACCTTGGCAAACTGATTCATATGTCACTGTGCAGAAGCACTATTTTTCATCTTCACCCACCACTAATCTCAAAAAGGGGAAACAGTCGGAGTCGGAAAAAAATAGAGTGAACAAATGCGAACAATGATGAAGGCCAGTGACGAAGATGCTGGTGCCAGCCTGGTGTGTTCATTGAAGGTGTCACGTTCTGACCTTTGTTCCTTTGGTCCTCCGATCCTTCTCCTCAGAAGAGGAAGATGAGATCCGTTACAGCCAGTGATGAAGATGCTGGTGACTAGCTGATGCCAGCCTGGTGTGTTCATTGAAGGTGTCACGTTCTGACCTTCGTTCCTTTGGTCCTCTGATCCTTCTCCTCAGAAGAGGAAGATGAGATCCGTTACAGCCAGTGATGAAGACGCTGGTGACTAGCTGATGCCAGCCTGATGTGTTCCTTGAAGGTGTCACGTTCTGACCTTCGTTCCTTTGTGATGTCTTTGTTTTAGTATGGTCAGGGTGTGA
This sequence comes from Oncorhynchus mykiss, assembly GCF_013265735.2. NCBI lineage: Eukaryota > Metazoa > Chordata > Actinopteri > Salmoniformes > Salmonidae > Oncorhynchus > Oncorhynchus mykiss. Next base: position 56,875,176 of record NC_048585.1, on the reverse strand, counting down.
GTTGGGTGGGTTGTCTATGTTCCTTTCCTTTCTATAATTTGCAATTTCTGTATTTGGCAAAGTATGGTTCTCAATCAGAGGCAGCTGTCAATCGTTGTCCCTGATTGAGAATCATACTTAGGTAGCCTGGTTTCACTTTTGAGTTGTGGGTGTTTGTCTTCCGTGTCAGTGTGTGTTACCACACGGGACTGTTTCGTTTATTCACGTTTATTGTTTTGTTCCAGTGTTCTGTTGTGTTTTGATTAAACATTATGGACACTTACCACGCTGCGCATTGGTTCTCCGATCCTTCTCGCTACTCTTCCTCAGAAGAGGAGGACGAGATCCGTTACAGCCAGTGACGAAGATGCTGGTGACTAGCTGATGCCAGCCTGGTGTGTTCATTCAACATGGCAATGGTCCGGATGGATGTATGTACCTGTATATCGCATCTCAAAGAAGAGGGCTAAACCTTTTGCCATGGCAGTCTCCAGGATGGAACGTTCCCACAGAACCCTGGGAGCACAGGTGTGAGGGACATAAAAACTTGACTGGACTAAATGGATGTCACTGTGAATTCATGTTTGGTTTGTTGTAAGAGTTCATAAAAGAGCTGTGAATGTTAGATGTCGTATTGCATTGTATGTTTTCTGCTCAATGTATTTTTCAAGTGACTGGATTGATATGGTATGTTGTGTTGACTTGTTATCAGGCCGGTCATAACATTCAAATTGAGTTGATTAGATTAGAATCATGTCTTTTGTTTTCACTAGCGAAGTGCAAAGAAATATTAATTCAGGTTGGGGGGTGAGTCCCCGCTTGAATTTGGTTAAAACGGGGGCAGTGCATTCGTTCATAGTTGTTACAAAGCTCCTGTGTATCAGACAGACTTATTCAGTTTATTCTCTTAGAGATTTACTCTAAACTGAAGTTAATGGGAAACCATGTGAAGAAACCGTGTTAAGTAACCATTCTGAGTAACCATGTTAAGTAACCATGTTAAGTAACCCATGTTAAGTAACCATGTTAAGTAACCATGTTAAGTAACCCATGTTAAGCAACCATGTTAAGTAACCCATGTTAAGTAACCTATGTTAAGTAACCATGCTAAGTAGCCCATGTTAAGTAACCATGTTAAGTAACCATGTTAAGTAACCCATGTTAAGTAACCCATGTTAAGTAACCATGTTAAGTAACCCATGTTAAGTAACCCATGTTAAGTAACCATGTTAAGTAACCGATGTTAAGTAACCCATGTTAAGTAATCCATGTTAAGAACCCATGTTAAGTAACCCATGTTAACAATTAACCCATGTTAAGTAACCTATGTTAAGTAACCATGTTAAGTAACCCATGTTAAGTAACCAATGTTAAGTGACACATGTTAAGTAACCATGTTATGTAACCCATGTTAATAAGTAACCATGTTAAGTAACCCATGTTAAGTAACCCATGTTAAGTAACCATGTTAAGTAACCCATGTTAAGTAACCATGTTAAGTAACCCATGTTAATAAGTAACCATGTTAAGTAACCATATTAAGAAACCATGTTAAGAAACCATGTTAAGTAACCATGTTAATAAGTAACCATGTTAAGTAACCATGTTAAGTAACCATGTTAAGTAACCCATGTTAAGTAACCCAAGTTAAGTAACCCATGTTAAGTAACCATGTTAAGTAACCGATGTTAAGTAACCGATGTTAAGTAACCCATGTTAAGAAACCATGTTAAGTAACCCATGTTAAGTAACCATGTTAAGTAACCCATGTTAATAAGTAACCATGTTAAGTAACCCATGTTAAGTAACCCATGTTAATAAGTAACCATGTTAATAAGTAACCATGTTAATAAGTAACCATGTTAAGTAACCATGTTAAGTAACCATGTTAATAAGTAACCATGTTAATAAGTAACCATGTTAAGTAACCATGTTAAGTAACCATGTTAATAAGTAACCATGTTAATAAGTAACCATGTTAATAAGTAACCATGTTAAGTAACCATGTTAATAAGTAACCATGTTAATAAGTAACCATGTTAATAAGTAACCATGTTAATAAGTAACCATGTTAAGTAACCATGTTAAGTCTCATGTATTACATGTACACCGTAATTGTTTGAGTGTGACTTATTGAGAGACTAATAAATCCTATTAGTTGAATTGAGTAAATGCATTCCTCGTTTTACAGAGTCATTCTTTGATTGACTTATACCTTCATCATTTAGTGGTAAATGTTACTCACGCTACACATCGCATGTATTCTTAGCCTCTAACTGTGCAGCTCTGAGCGAAGGTTAACTCTATAATTTAACGCTAGGACATCGATCGCAAGATATTAGCTCTTTGTTGCCCAGCCTCCTTAACAGTTATGTTGAACACGTGTCATTTATAGTATTCTGAGTGCTGGTGCGAGGGTCGGACACGCCTACGGGTCGATAGCATTTATTCACATAATAATGGAGTCAAATTGATGAATGTAAGTTCATTATCATTCAATATACTTTTATCCTACTACACATTCTTTAAGGAATGAGGTAAAAAAAAAAAGAGAGTGAAGAATGTGTTGGTGGATTATTGTAATAGCTTTCTAATGGAGTGCCAGTGTTTTCCCTATAGAGGGCCATGGCGGCTTGGCCGGAGAGGGACAATGGTGGCTTGTTCGCAGCTGGTGGCTTTACAGCGTTTACAGATGACATACGACATGTGGTGGTCTCTGTGCATGGGAGAAAAGGAGGTTTATCAGATGCCTAGGATAATACACTATGTCCAGCCATGGGTCTGTAGGGAGTCCGGGTAGACGGAGAGCCCACCCCAGATCGTACTCACTGTCACTCAGGTTCGAGGGCTATTAAGCCCCTTCTGGTTGGTTCTACAGGTCACCGTGGACGTGATGGAGTAGAGCTAGTTTGTACCGCTCGGGAGAAAGGTAGCATATTGCTTTTTTTCATGTTATATATATATATGGAATGAACAATAGAGGAGGTTGCCTCTGACAAACAGTGTTGAACACATACTAGTGCATTGGGGCTTGCCAGACATCTGTTTAGTGGAAAATGACATTGGTCTATGCTGTAAATTATCTTTCGAATGCAATAATATGTGAGCAACCTCTTATGACTCTTAAGGCCAAAAGTGTGTGGTCGTCGAACATCTCATTCCAAAATCATGGGCATTAATATGGAGTTGTCACCCCCCCCCCCCCCCCACCCCCTTGTTGCTACAACAGCCTCCACTCTTCTGGGAAGGCTTTCCACTAGAAGTTGGAACATTGCTGCAGGGACTTGCTTCTATTCAGTCACAAGAGCATTAGTGAGGTCGGACACTTGATGTTTGGCATTTAGGCCTGATTCGCAGTTGGCTTTCCAATTCCTCCCAAAGGTGTTCGATGGGGTTGAGGTCAGGCCAGTCAAGTTCTTCCACACCGATCTCGACAAACCATTTCTGTGTGGACCTCGCTTTGAGCACGGGGGCTTTGTCATGCTGAAACAGGAAAGGGCCTTCCCCAAATTATTGCCACAAAGTTGGAAACACAGAATCTTCTGGAATGTCATTGTATGCTGTGACGTTAAGATTTCCCTTAACTGGAACTAGGGGGACTAGCCCGAACCATGAAAAACAGCCCCAGACCATTATTCCTCCTCCTCCAAACTTTACATTTGGCACTATGCATTCAGGCAGGTAGAGTTCTCCTGGCATCCGCCAAACCCAGATCCGTCAGTCAAACTGCCAGATAGTGAAGCGTGATTCATCACTCCATATAATGTGTTTCCACTGCTCCAAAATGATGGCGAGATTTACACCACTCCAGCCGATACTTGACATTGCTCATGGCGATCTCAGGCTTGTGTGCGGCTGCTCTGCCATGGAAACCCATTTCATGAGTCTCCCGTTGAACAGTTATTTTGCTGACGTTGCTTCTGGAGGCAGTTTGGAATTTGGTAGTGAGTGTTGCAACCTAGGACACTGGCCTGTCCCGTTCTGTGAGCTTGTGAGGCCTACCACTTCGTGACTGAGCCGTTGTTGCTCCTAGATGTTTTCCACTTCACAATAACAGCTCTTCCAGTTGACTGGGGCAGCTCTAACAGGGCAGAAATTTGACAAACTGGACTTGTTGGAAAGGTGGCATCCTATGACAGTGCCAAGTTGAAAGTCACTGAGCTCTTCAGTAATTCAGAAAATTCTACTGCCTATGTTTGTCTATAGAGATTGCATGGCTGTGTGCTCGAATTTATACACCAGACAGTAACGGGTTTGGCTGAAATAGCCAAATCCACAAATGTGAAAGGTTGTCCACATATTTTTGGACATGTAGTGTGCACACAACAAGGGACTATATAGCGTACCATTAACAGACATATCCCAGAAACAATCTATGCGAAGAGGTATCATTCAGACCTGGGTTCAAATAGTAATTGATTCCTCTCAAATACGTTGAGCTCGCCTGACACAATGGACCCAATGTAGTAGTTCCAAAAGTGCAAACCCCGCCCATCTGGCACTCCATGCAGGCCTAATCAAACGCTCCAAGCCTTTTGAATGAAAACTCATACAACTTGAACCCAGCTTTCATATATTATTACTGTGTCCACAGTACTGATCAGCACACCCGACCCCCTTCACGCTCAGGAGGGTTATCCCATTGCTGTGTATTAAAGGTTAGCAAGGGTGTGGAACATGTACATCACCTGTTCTATAGACAGAATAAATATTGAATCGTGGCACCACTTGTTCCCCTTTAATAGTGGCTGGTGTAGAGTGGCTGGGCACATTCATCAGTCCAAAGACAATATCCATCTGTCATGCAGGAAAAGAGCTTTCAACGGTGCGTTGCCTCAAGGTGTTGGCACGGACGCCAATGCTTGTTGTATCTCATTACTTCTGGCCACTTCGTCTGCGTTGTCATCCAGAAAGAGAGGCTGGACTGGGGAAAGAGGTGAGAGAGTGCGGCCTAAGGGACCGGAACTTCTCAACGGGCTAAACGGCTTTCGCCACTTGAGGGCGCAATGCTTGTTTGCTGAGCTGTAAAAAATAAATGTACACTTTAGAGTTCAGCTGCCATGATGAGTTAACGCGGACCATACTGTTTTTATTTTACATTTGGCTCTGCTTTGACACACATCTCTTGTGATGCAGATAGATGTACCTTTCTGTCTATCACTCTATAACTAGCATTAGCATTAGCATTAGCTTATAGACGTCAAATGTGTTGTTCGACAAGAACAAACGTATCAAAGCTGTTTTTCTGAGGTAATCCAAGTTGGAGTTGGACAATGACACTTAAAGTATCTATTTCCCCATGCCAACCTAGACACACAACAACAGCAAAGTAGCAGCCCTGCATGCTATATTGAATTGTAGTGTTTACAAAAAATATTACATTTCCCCCACCCATTACTCCTTGGCCTAAGATGTTGCATTAATCCATGAAATTGAATTACAGCAACTCCAGTGTGTTCGTCAATATTTCAACCTTTCACATTATGGCCACTTATTGGATGTCTCCCTGTCCTCTGTAACACATATATATCCATCTCTCTGTTTGACTTGTATTGTGGAGTGATAGAGTCAGTTGGGTCTAAGCAATGGCACAATGACCTTCATACATGTGTAATAGATATAGCAGCAGAGAGGAGGAAAGAGAGGAGGAAAGAGAGGAGGAGAGAGAGGGAGAGATAAAGGGAGAGAGAGGAGGTGAGAGGAAAGAGGAGGAGAGGAGGAGGAGAGAGGAGGATAGAGGAGAGAGGAGGAGGAGAGAGAGGAGTATAGAGGAGGAGAGAGGAAAGAGGAGGAGAGGAGGAGGAGAGAGGAGGATAGAGGAGAGAGGAGGAGGAGGAGAGAGATGAGGAGAGAGGAGGTTAGAGGAGGATAGAGGAGGAGGAGGAGAGATGATATGGTGAATGTCAAGATATGACCTACTGGATAGCAAGTGTGTGTGTGTGTGTGTGTGTGTGTGTGTGTGTGCGTGTGTGTGTGTGTGTGTGTGTGTGTGTGTGTGTGTGTGTGCGCATGAGTGCGTGCGCACGTGTGTGTGTGTGCGTGCGTGTGTGTGTTGTATTAGCATTTCATATATTAGTGTCAAAAGGAAAATAAATATTCATATTCAGCCATAATGGCATGTTAATACCCATAAGGCCATATAACTCTATAAATGGAAAACTGTTTCAGCTAGCGGGCGTTCTGACCTGGCAGCCTTGGTTACCTGTAGACAGCTGAGTTCCTGTCCTCTTCCCTCAAGCTTTAACAGTTGGAAACCACTCCTATCATCTATTCCATATTAATAATGCATTGGCTTTTGAAATCACATAGTTAAAGAAAAAAATGGAAATGCATCCCAACAACTGTATTTTTTTAAATTTTGTTTTTTACACGTAGAAATAAAAAATAAAAAGCACTCTCTCTGTTTTATGTTTTAGGACAAATTAGCATCCGCCCACTCCACTGTAATGCAGTGTGACCAGTAAAGTTGTGAACAGGGTTGATGATGTACCTGAAAGGTCTACCTTAGGGAGGGTTGATGCACTGTCCTGTCAAACAATCCCCCACCAGCATGTTAGCAACACTCACAGCTCTCCTCAAAATCCCCCCCGTTCCCCTTGCCCTCTGCCTCATCACCCATTCCAACAACAACATCTCTCCCTGCGGGGTTGGGAGTGAGGTTGGCCGGCGTTGCGAAAGCTTGTTTTGTCTCCCAAAGCTTTTTGAATGTCAAAAGGTGGCCAATCTTATTTTTTTGTACCTGTTTAATTAGAGAATGCTTATCGTAGCCTGCATGCCGCATGCACTGTGCCTCGACAGGGTGGCAACACCCCAGTGTTGTAAAATTAATTATATCACTAATGTGGACCTGGTGCATGTGAAATAGCTGAACTCTACCCAAATAGCTCATTAATCTCCAGACATCCACTACTGGGTTAGGTGAAGTGGTCCTGAATTTCAATACCCACCCTCGCCATCCGTAACCTTTCTCTCTCAGCCGAGGGGAACAGTGGAGAGCTAGAGAGGTAGAGAGGTAGGGGAACTGTGGAGTGTTAGAGAGGTAACGAGGAATCATCTCTGTCTCTCTACCGGCTCTATATATCTCTCACTTTGAGCCAGGCGGTAATATACACCTACGCACACATACACGGACACACATAATGTGTTTTCACCACACATACACACTTTCAAAGACTCGCAAGTGGAGCAACTGAATGCAAAGTGCTCAATATACTCTGAATATATATATATATATATATATATTTATAAAAAAAGGGAAACTGACTGCAGGAGAATAATGTGAAAAGTCCCCAATGCAACTCACTGGGCCCCAGAAGAGCTGATGTACCCTACATGTACCTTATTTTAGAATTATCAAAGAATGAAAAATCACCCCCCTATTATTTAAAACAATGTCACCCCCAAACCCAAAGCAATTTCTCAGTAATATTTTAAAATGGTCCTTATGTTGCAAGTAGCTTCCAGAACTAGAATCTCGTCTACTAAGCATAACACTGCAATGCATTTCCTCCTGTGGCCCAACACACAATCAAAAGTACTGCGATATCTCAGTGCAGCATCCCAAAATAAAATATCCGATGCATGATCCTTGGGAATTAAAAAATATATATTAATTAACAAAAAAAAAGGGTAAAATAGAAAAAAATCTAATAAAAAGAGCTCGTTATCAGAGAGAACAAAGTCACCCCGACCCCTCAACAAACCCAAAGCCTGATTATCAATCCAAAACAAGATCCAGTATTCCTCATTAAGTGGTCCTCTGGGACAGTTCAGAGGGATGGAAGGGGGACTTTTAACTGGAGTTCCTTGTCAAAGAAAGGTGCTTAGGAATGCACAGCGTCATGTCCAACTCTACCTGGAGACCACTGAGTGGCTGCTCACTGTGTGCTATTAGAACTATTATTACCTCTCAAAGTCATTGATCGGTACTTTGGTGCTGAACTTTCCCCAATTTAAAACACAGTTTCTGTCCATCAGTTGAATGTTTCCACTTTGTTGGACAAAATCAGCTTTAGACTACTTCTTTAGAATATTTACACTACTTCTTTAGAATCTTTACACTACTTCTTTAGAATCTTTACACTACTTCTTTAGAATCTTTACACTACTTCTTTAGAATCTTTACACTTCTTCTTTAGAATCTTTACACTACTTCTTTAGAATCTTTAGACTACTTCATTAGAATCTTTACACTACTTCTTTAGAATCTTTACACTTCTTCTTTGGAAACTTTACACTACTTCTTTAGAATCTTTACACTACTTCTTTAGAATCTTTAAACTACTTCATTAGAATCTTTACACTACTTCTTTAGAATCTTTACACTTCTTCTTTGGAAACTTTACACTTCTTCTTTAGAATATTTAGACTACTTCTTTAGAATCTTTACACTACTTCTTTAGAATCTTTACACTACTTCTTTAGAATCTTTAAACTACTTCATTAGAATCTTTACACTACTTCTTTAGAATCTTTACACTTCTTCTTTGGAAACTTTACACTTCTTCTTTAAAATATTTAGACTACTTCTTTAGAATCTTTACACTGTGTTGATCAGTAATTCTCAGGCTTAGGATCCCCATACAGGGTCGCTCCCTAGGCCTCAGTCAAGCCTAGTTGGATGACTACCTATGCTCCCTAATCCCCAGTCAGGCCTTGTTGTGTGTTGTGTCTATCAGCTCCATGAGGAATGCTTTACCAGCAGTCTTGAAGAGTTCCCACATTTACTGAGCACTTGTTGGCTGATTTTTCTTCACGCTGTGGTCCAACTCATCCCAAACCATCTCAATTGGATTGAGGTCAGGTAATTGTGGAGGCCAGGTCATCTGATGCAGCACTCCATCACTCTCCTTCTTGGTCAAATAGCACTAACACAGCCTGGAGGTGTGTTCTGGGTCATTACTTTCCCCTAACCCTACCATCCCTCCCTTAATTGAAATAAACTAATAGACAACAATACTTGGGCTTCTACTTCCAGTTTACACATACATTTTGTTTTTTACACACGGTACATTTCACATTAGTTATCTTTCTTTGTTTGCTTTAGTCCCACCCTTCAGCGACCCTCAACCCCTCCCATCTATCTCTGAACACCAGCCAGATGTGTAATTGACACGTTTTTCAACTGTAATGTTTCACAAAAGTTCTGAACCTTTCTATTCTCATAGCTTCTACAGAATGTAAATAAATTAAAGACAAAGAGTATTTGCTAAGAGTATTTTTTATATTATTGATCAATTGACTATTAGCTCCAGATAAATGTTGCAATTCTTCATCCATTCCTGAACCTGCGACCAAAAACAAGCTACATATGGGCAGTACCAAAACGAATTATCTAATGATTCTGTCTATTTGCAGCTAAATCTGCAAGGCTGGGATGATTGTATCCCACATGTACATAACATTATATTTGTTTCAATAATTTTGTATAATAATTTAAATAGAAAAATGTAAAGTTTTGAATCAGGTGTTGTTTTGTATATCAGTTCATAAACCATGTGCCAGGGAATCGGTACATCGAAAATCTCTTCCCAACTATTTTGCAATCTGTATGGTGCAGCTGTACATTTTTTTTGTCTGTATATGAAACTGGTATACTTTTTTATTCATCACAACTCTCTTTAACTGGGCCGACAAACACATTCCTTACCTTCTCCCTCTTCCACCTACCTTCTCCATTTTTGCGGTAATGCTGCAATCAGTTGGTTGTAATTTTGGGTAGAGAAGACATTTCCAAATATTTTTTAAGCTGCGTGTGTGACATAACTCCACCAGTCCGGTTTCTGATATCATCGACAAAGTGTCTACCGTTTTACAACAAGAAAAAAATCACAAATAAAGATTTTTTTTAATCAATTAGTATATTTGAGTTTAATCACAATATTTGTTGTAATATGTGATGTTGAATGTTTTAGTACACTTACTGGAGAGCACCTGTTTGTCTACACCCATTCAGCATTGCTCCCACCCTCTTAAACCTTAGCCCCACCCATCTCTTTAAGTGTTCACATGTGAGGTCATGTGCTAAACAGAGCGAGTGAGGTAGTGTAGCAAACAACCAAAGGTTTCAAGGCTAAAAGGGGTTAAATGAATAGCAAAAAGTAGTAGAAAAAATACACTTAATCTAGTCCTTGGCCTATATCCTAATCTGACTTTGGTGCAGGTCTTGTTGTTGTTCACATTACCGTCTCTGGTAAACACACACCATATCAAATAAAATCTAAGATTATTTTTCAGAATCACAGAATACAGAAGCTGTACATGTTACAGTGAAATGGCTACTTGCATAGTGGACTCTTTTGTTTAGACATGTCCAGTAGCTAGCTAGCTAGCTAGCTAGCTATTTAAACAATGAACCATAATCCCAACCCATACTAACAGCAATACAAACTGATTATCATAGCTAGCCACCATGCATGAATCTGCAGGGAGCTAAAGCTAACCAAATAGGTTCAATGTTAGCTAGCTAGCTAGCATTAGGATATAACTACGAATGCAAATGGATTCCTGACATGTGAATAATATTACTACACAGATCATACACAGAACATTAGCTAGCGGGCCAGCCAGCTAACGTTAACTAACTAGCTAACAGTATGGTTAAACTTGCAATAAAAACGAGTTTCTGACAAAATTAGAAACATATTATATCTGAAATTGTCAGACTCTTACTCGTATACAGACCTCTCTGTCATGGATGCCCTTAGCTTGAAGATGTAATCCGGATACAGGTGTTTTATACAACAGCCTTCTGAGTTCTCTTTTCAGCTCCCTCTGCGTTTGTAATCATACTCTGCTTCCATCGGGCATTACACTGACTGACATTACACTTCAAAACTCTGTCATCTAATTCCGTGACACTGTTGATCGCCGTTCCATCCCCATCGCTTTCATCAGAAGACTACAGTGTCTGGTTTTTACCTCAACCAGGGATTTACTCAGATTCAGAGAGAGTCAGCATGGCACAATCGTTCTCCAGAAAGTAGTCCATCACAATTTTTTCCCATTGACCTTTGCCAATAGCGCCTGTTAAATTCAGGGCAGCAATGTTATTGAGAGCAGTAACAACACTTTCACAGTTCTCCGTGATCATTTTTTAAAAAGCCACCGTAGCAAGAATTATCTACACATACTGAGCAGCTCACGTAATAGACAGAAGCAGGCTACATGGCAGACCAATCCAAACTCATCTCTTGGTATGTCCAGCCCATCCATTATATCAACCAATTATTGCAGGGGGAAGGATCCTGTCTTTTTCTGTGGCTAAACAAACTAGGCTCATATTTTAAAATGTTTATTCGGATTTACATACAGCATACAAGTTTGTTATTAAGGCACATTAAAGTTCACATGTTCCAAAAGGCATTTGTTTGCCAAAAAGTCCCTATTAATAAAAATAAAAAACGTACATTCAATTGCCTCTCCTGTGAAGTAGTGAAGTGACATGTATGACTGAAGCCTTTAGAGAGAAGTTCAACCTGTGCTTAACATGTATGACTGTAGCCTTTTGTGAAAGGTTCAACCTGTGCTTAGCAGGTCATATTTGTACTGAATGCCATTCCCTTCCATCATCACTTCATGATTTAATCAGAGTTGCCAATGCTATCGTTGTAGATTTGTTTCTCCATCGCTCTACAGGTATAGGATTAAGTTACACAGCTATGACTGACACACACAATGTTAACCCGCTGTTCCCTGCGAGTTCTCACCTGCTGTCACTAACAAGGTCAAGGATTTATCAAGTGAAGGACTTTTATTAACCTCTCTCTCTTACACATACACACACACACACACACACACACATATATGTGCACACACACAGACACACACACACACACACACACACACACACACACACACACACACACACACACACGCAAACACACACACACGTAGCTCTGTTTGCGTAAATTGTGAAATGACTGTGGAGAGCACTTCACAGTCATTGACATCCTGTTTCTGGGACTACAATGGGGCACTTGTTGGCACTAGTCTGTTTCTGGGACTGCAATGGGGCACTTGTTGGCACTAGTCTGTTTCTGGGACTGCAATGGGGCACTTGTTGGTGCTAGTCTGGGACTGCAATGGGGCACTTGTTGGTGCTAGTCTGTTTCTGGGACTGCAATGGGGCACTTGTTGGTGCTAGTCTGGGACTGCAATGGGGCACTTGTTGGCACTAATCTGTTTCTGGGACTACAATGGGGCACTTGTTGGTGCTAGTCTGGGACTGCAATGGGGCACTTGTTGGCACTAGTCTGTTTCTGGGACTGCAATGGGGCACTTGTTGGCGCTAGTCTGTTTCTGGGACTGCACTGTGGCACTTGTTGGCACTAGTCTGTTTCTGGGACTGCAATGGGGCACTTGTTGGCACTAGTCTGCTTCTGGGACTGCACTGTGGCACTTGCTGGCACTAGTCTGTTTCTGGGACTGCAATGGGGCACTTGTTGCCACTAGTCTGTTTCTGGGACTGCACTGTGGCACTTGTTGACGCTAGTCTGTTTCTGGGACTGCACTGTGGCACTTGTTGGCGCTAGTCTGGGACTGCAATGGGGCACCTGTTGGTGCTAGTCTTGTTCGAGACCACCTAAAGCGAGACCGATTCAAGACCAAGAACAGATCTAATCGAGACCGAGTCAAGACCGAGACTGGGAGGAGTCAAGACCGAGACTGGGAGGAGTCAAGACCGAGTCCGAGAAGGGGACAAGGGATCTGAGACAAGGCCGAGACCTGAGACCTGAGTCCAATTCAAGACCATGCTTGCAATTATGTCAAATCACCACCATAATGGCGCCGGAGAAGTAGGCAGACAGTTTTACGTGCTCCCAACCGATTGTGTTTTTTGTTTGTTAATTTGCGTTATTTGTAACTTTTTTTTTTCTTATTTTGTACAGAAAGTCGCCGCTACTCTCTCTTATGACCGAAAATAACTTCTGGACATCAGGACTGCGATTACTCAGCACAGACTGACAGAATCCTTTTTTAACGAGTCTGATGAGTCCAACTTGAACGATGTACTGGTTGCTTGGGAACAGGCCCAGATTCCCATGATTTGGGTGAAGAGGAGGTGAAGTAAAAGGGTCCAAAGGGCGGGCTGCTTTCTGACAATTCGTAGGCGACCGAATAAACCCCAGTTCCTTCCTCCCCCATTCCATTCTGCGAGCAAACATGCAATCTTTGAACAATAAAATCGATGATCTACGCGGAAGATTAAACTACCAACGGGACATTCAAAACTGTAACATCTTATGCTTCACGGAGTCGTGGCTGAACGACGACACTATCAACATACAGCTGGCTGGTTATACGATGGACCGGCAGGATAGAACAGCGGCGTCTGGTAAGACAAGGGGCGGCAGACTATGTTTTTTTTGTAAATAACAGCTGGTGCATGATATCTAAGGAAGTCTAGAGCTATTGCGCACCTGAGGGAGAGTGTCGCATGATAAGCTGTAGACCACACTATCTACCTAGAGAGTACCACCACAGTCAGAGGCTGGCACTAAGACAGCATAGAATGAGCTGTATTCCGCCATAAGCAAACAAGAAAACGCTCACCCAGAGGTGGCGCTCCTAGTAGCCAGGGACTTTAATACCGGGAAACTTAAATCTGTTTTACCAAATTACAATCAGCATGTTAAATGTGCAACCAGAGCGGAAAAAAGCTCTAGACCACCTTTACTCCACACACAGAGATGCATACAAAGCTCTCCCTCGCCCTCCATTTGGCAAATATGACCGTAATTCTATCCTCCTGACTCCTGCTTTCAAGCAAAAATTAAAGCAGGAAGCACCAGTAACTAGATAAATGAAAAAGTGGTCAGATGAAACAGATGCTAAGCTACAGGACTGTTTTGCTAACACAGACTGGAATCTGTTCCAGGATTCCTCCGATGGCATTGAGGAGTACGCCACATCAATCATTGGCTTCATCAATGAGTGCATCGATGACGTTGTCCCCACAGTGACAGTACGTACATACCCAAAAAGAAGCCATGGATAACAGGCAACATCCACACTGAGCTAAAGGCTAGAGCTGCCCCTTTCAAGGAGTGTGATTCTAACCCGGATTATAAGAAATCCCGCTATGCCCTCCAACGAACCATCAAACAGGCAAAGCGTCAAGCCAGGATTAAGATCGAATCGTACTACACTGGCTCTGACACTTGTCGGATGTGGCAGGGCTTGCAAATCATTACAGACTATAAAGGGAAGCACAGCTGAGAGCTGCCCAGAGACATGAGCCTACCAGACGAGCTAAACTACTTCTATGTTCGCTTCTAGTCAAAATAACACTTCTAGTCAAATAACACTGAAACATGCATGAGAGCACCAGCTGTTCCAGAAGATTTTGTGATCATGCTCTCCGCAGCCGATGTGAGTAAGACCTTTAAACAGGTCAACATTCACAAGGCTGCAGGGCCAGACGGATTATCAGGACGTGTGCTGCTAGCATGCGCTGACCAACTGGCGAGGTCGATGTCTTCACTGACATTTTCAACTTCTCCCTGTCCGAGTCTGTAATACTAACATGTTTAAAGCAGACCACTAGAGTGCCTGTGCCCAAGAAAATGTAGGTAACCTGCCTAAATGACTACCGTAGCACTCACATCTGTAGCCATGCTTTGAAAGGCTGGTCATGGCTCACATCAACACCATTATCCCAGAAACCCTAGACCCACTCGAATTTGCATACTGCCCCAAAAGATCCACAGATGATGCAATCTCTACAGCAATCCACACTGCCCTTTCCGACTTGGACATAAGTAACACTTATGTGAGAATGCTATTTATTGACAGCTCAGCGTTCAACACCATAGTGCCTTCAAAGCTTATCAATAAGCTAAGGACCCTGGGACTAAACACCTCCTTCTGCAACCGGATCCTGGACTTCCTGACGGGCCACCCCCAGGTGGTAAGGGTAGGTAACAATACATCCGCCATGCTGATCCTCAGCACAGGGGCCCTTCAGGGGTGCCTGCTCAGTCCACTCATGTACTCCCTGTTCACTCATGACTGCACAGCCAGGCACGACTCGAACACCACCATTAAATTTGTTGATGACACAACAGTGGTAGGCCTGGTCACTGACGACGACGAGACAGCCTGTAGGGAGGAGGTCAGAGACCTGACCATGTGGTGCCAGGACAACAACCTCTCCCTCAACGTGATCAAGACAAAGGAGATGAGTGTGGACTACAGGAAAAGGAGGACCGAGCATTCCCCCATTCTCATTGACGAGGCTGCAGTGGAGCAGGTTGAGAGCTTCAAGTTCCTTGGTGACCACATTACCAACAAACTAACATGGTCCAAGCATACCTAGACAGTTGTGAAGAGGGCATGACAAAATCTATTCCCCCTCAGGAGACTGAAAAGATTTGGCATGGGTCCTCAGATCCAGAGAAAGTATCTTCAGCTACACCATCGAGAGCATGGTTGCATCACTGCATGGTATGGCAGCAGTACATCACTAGGTTCAAGCTTCCTGCCATCCAGGACCTCTATATCAGGCGGTCTGGTCTCTGGGGAGATACAGTGGGGCAAAAAAGTATTTAGTAATTCTCATCACTTCAACTATGACAGACAAAATTATAAAAAAAAATCCAGAAAATCACATTGTAGGATTTTTAATGAATTTATTTGCAAATTATGGTGGAAAATAAGTAGAGAACTTGCACAATTGGTGGCTGACTAAATACTTTTTTTTGCCCCACTGTATATCTTATCTAGCTAGCAAGTCAGACATTGTCTAAGCCATCAGAAGCTAAATAGAGGCATTCAACTGTATTAGGGCAACATTTTGGAGTGACAGTGGAAATAACCAATCACATTTTGACTTAATGGGATGGACCATTTTTTCAAAAACTTCTGCCTTCTTGAAGGCCTAAAGGTCACTGGGCAATAGTGAGCAAATAGTGAGCAGTCGTTGTCCAATGGTCTAGCTGGCTAGCTTTTGTTGTCGGCTCGTTTGCAGGGGCTGCAGCAGGTGTTATCAAAGAGGATATTGTTGCTAATTTGTTAGCTTCTCTCCTTTCCAAAAAAATGTTCAATTGATCATGAACTGGTGAGTGGAACTGTGCTATTTATTGCAATGATGTTATCCATCTCTTTGAAAATAACTTAAATGTGTGAAACATTGTTGCATTTAAAGTGGAACTGAAATAATTTTAGCAACGTTAAATCGTATTACAATCCATGTATATACACCCCCAATATATAATATGACAGTTTTTTTTAACATTTTCTGACAAGCGACCACTTAGATATGGTTGTTTTCACGTTTTCGCAAATTCTTAGATTTTTGGGAAAGTTCTCGAGGAATATAAAGTCAAAAGCGGCTGTTCATTTGGACAATTAATAGACACTGAAAAGAAACAACTGTCTTGACATTCGCAAACTTTTTGCATACTAACTACAGTGCATTCACGAAGTCTTAATACACCTTCCCTTTTTCAACATTTTGTTATTTTACTTAAAAAACATATTTAACCTTCATTTTAAAAAGGAATGTCAATTTAATGGGTCCTGCTGTTTGACGTACATGCTGACATATCACCAAGCAGACTACGTTTTCTACTGTGATTGGTCAACAACGATGGTGCCGCTTGAAAAATAGAGCAGAATCCTATTTTCTTGGCCAAGCAGCTTTCAAGTGCACGACACCACTGATTGCTCCGTCTAGATAGAATTCTGATATGATTTAAAAAAAATTATCTACACAAAATACCCCATAATGGGTTGGATGCGGAGGATTGCTGCACAGCTATTTTCAGGTTTCTCCAGGGATGTTCGATCGGGTTCAAGTCCAGCCTCTGGCTGGGCCACTCAAGGACATTCAGAGACTTGTCTCGAAGCCCCTCCTGCGTTGTCTTGGCTGTGTGCATAGGTTCATTTTCCTTTTAGAATGTGAACCTTTGCCCCAGTCCGAGGCCCTGAGCGCTCTGCTGCAGGTTTTCATCAATAATCTTTCTCTACCTTGCTCCGTTCATCTTTGCCTCGATGCTGACTAGTCTCCCAGTCCATTCCACTGAAAAACCTCGCTACAGCATGACGCTGCCACCACCATGCTTCACCATAGGGATGGTGCCAGGTTTCCTACAGATGTAACGCTTGGCATTCAGGCCAAGAGTTCAATCTTGGTTTCCAGAGAATCTGGCAAACTCCAAGCGGGCTGTCACGTGCCTTTTACTGAGGAGTGGCTTCCATCTGGTCACTCCACCATAAAGGCCTGATTGGTGGAGTGCTGCAGAGATGGCTCTCCCATCTCCACAGAGGAACTCTGGAGCTCTGTTAGAGTGACCATCAGGTTCTTAGTCACTTCCCTGATGAAGGCTGTTATCTCCTAATGGCTCAGTTTGGCTGGGCGGCCAGCTTTAGGAAGAGCCTTGGAGGTTTCAAACTTATTCCATTCAAGAATGATGGAGGCCACTGTGTTCTTGGGGACCTTCAAAGAATGATAATTCTTTCAACCTCAAGCCTTGGTTTTCGTTCTGACATGCACTGTCAACTGTGGGACCAACTGAGTCCAATCAAGTTGAAGAAACATCTCAAAGATGATCAATGGAAACAGGATGCACCTGGGCTCAATTTCGGGTTTCATAGCAAAGGGTCTGAATACTTATATAAATAAAGTATTTCTGTTTTTTATTTTTTTAAATTTGCAAAGAATTCTAAAAACCTGTATTTGCTTTGTCATTATGGGGTATTGTGATGTCATTATGGGGTATTGTGTGTCAATGGCTGGGGAAAATAACTGATTTAATCAATTTCAGAATAAGGCTGTAACATCACATGGCCGTCATTGCAAAGTGAGAATTTGTTCTTATTTTGCCCACTCTAGCTAGCTAGCTGGCTGGCAAACACTGTCAGTTTATAAAGTCACGTTTAATAGATTTTTGGATTAAGCATTTCTGTTGCATGTAAATACGTTTTATGCATGCTTACGGTGTACATACATGCACATACGATTCACTTTTCGGCCATCGATAATGTATGTTTTTTTCGTTGCTATGGTCCCTTCGTGTGTGAAGGCAGTACCCGCTTTGACAAGTGCGACAAGTGCATGCTCGGTAACCCATCGCTGTCTGTCTGGAAAACACTTAAGGTGGCTATTCACAGACTCCCGGTAGGAAGACGTATTGGGATGTAATAGCTTGGTGATTGACTGACAAGGGGCTTTATATAACAACACCAGGCTGCTTCAGCACACAGGGGAGGAAAGAGGGGTTCAGCTCTGACCATATTAGACACATAGACGAGATTAAATGGGGATGAGGAAGAGTAAAGTCCATTGGAATGACAGCTAAAGAGGACATGTATGGATAAATAGCATCCGCAGTCAAATGGGCCATGCAATACATCAACCATAACAATCTAACAAGGTTGTTTAGCATGGGATATAATACATATTTAGGTTGTTATCAGGTATCAAGACACTCCTCTGAACAAATGTATTTACACCAAGGGAACATGCTTAGAACCTTTTGGAACAGGCTTATAACATTCTGGAACAGGTTTAGAACCTTTTGGAACAGGATTAGAACATTCTGGAACAGGTTTTGAACCTTCTGGGACAGGGTTTGAACCTTCTGGTACAGGTTTAGAACCTTCTGGAACAGGCTTATAACCTTCTGGAACAGGATTAGAACCTTCTGGGACAGGATTAGAACCTTCTGGAACAGGCTTAGAACCTTCTGGAACAGGCTTAGAACCTTCTGGAACAGGCTTAGAACCTTCTGGGACAGGTTTAGAACCTTCTGGAACAGGCTTAGACCCTTCTGGAACTGGTTTTGAACCTTTTGGAACAGGATTAAAACATTATGGAACAGGTTTAGAACCTTCTGGGACAGGGTTTGAACCTTCTGGTACAGGTTTAGAACCTTCTGGAACAGGCTTAGAAACTTCTGGAACAGGTTTAGAACCTTCTGGAACAGGCTTACAACCTTCTGGAACAGGCTTAGAACTTCTGGGACAGGTTTAGAACCTTCTGGGATATAGAAAGAGTGAAAGATATGGTGTGAGAGAAAGACAATGGGAAAACAGGATGCTACTTCCACCGTGAATGACGTCACATGGGGAGGGTGAGGTTCGGGTATAGTGGGTCTCAAGCTCTCCTGGTTTAAACCATGCTCACCAGAAGGCCATTAGTGCCTGAGAGGAAAACAGTACAGGGTTGGAACAAACATGATTTACATACAATAAACAAATGAAAGTCCATACTATGGGAAAGTATATAATGTTACGCCTTAGCAGTAATATTGGTCATCAAGACGCAGTAGCATTAGCAAAGTCACATAACAGACATTCACCTCTAAATCAAATTTACATTCCAACAATGGCAAAGGCATATTATGAAACATGTGCGAGAAAATGTCTTGCGTTACGTGTGTCTCCTCCCAAGCGTAATGCCTTTGTGGTGTGTGTGTGTGTGTGTGTGTGTGTGTGTGTGTGTGTGTGTGTTCTCATTGCATTTACCCAGTACAGTTCTCTCCACCTGTTTCCTTCACCACTATGCTCAACCTTGCCCAAGGTTAATCTGTCACTCTTAGTGTGCATTGACATTAATTCTTATCTGCCCCTAACCACTCAGCTGACTGTCTATCCACCCAATGACCACTCAGCTGACTGTCTATCCACCCAATGACCACTCAGCTGACTGTCTATCCACCCAATCACCACTCAGCTGACTGTCTATCCACCCAATCACCACTCAGCTGACTGTCTATCCACCCAATCACCACTCAGCTGACTGTCTATTCACCCAGTCAGCTGACTGTCTATTCACCCAATCACCACTCAGGTGACTGTCTATTCACCCAATCACCATTCAGCTGACTGTCTATTCACCCATTCACAACTCAGGTGACTGTCTATTCACCCAATCATCACTCAGGTGACTGTCTATTCACCCAATCACCATTCAGCTGACTGTCTATTCACCCAATCACAACTCAGGTGACTGTCTATTCACCCAATCATCACTCAGCTGACTGTCTATTCACCCAATCACCATTCAGCTGACTGTCTATTCACCCAATCACGACTCAGCTGACTGTCTATTGACCCAATCATGACTCAGCTGACTGTCAATTGACCCAATCATCACTCAGCTGACTGTCTATCCACCCAATCACCACTCAGCTGACTGTCTATCCACCCAGTCCACCTCTCAAACTTAATTGTCTTTGTAGGCTACACTGTAAATGAGCCTCCAACAAAGTGCAACCCCAAACATCTACTGATGACTTCACTTTCCCCTCAGAAATACAAGCAGCTTTTACTGTTTTAGTCATAATGAGACAATGTGCATGAGCCTGGCATACTTAAGTAGTTGCCATCTCGTGGTATGAATGGCTTTATTCCAGAACGAGAAACTGGCTGGTTATGTTATGCAAATTAAAGAACATACTTGTAAGGTACAGTATCAAGTGTGTCTTTAAGTGTTTATTGTGTTGCGATTTGACAATAGTTAAATTAATTGTAGGGTTAGGTTCTGTGCCATGTGGTAATTAACATATCTTTGTTGCAAAGAAGCTCAAGGGCTGCGGTACTTGTTTCCTGTTTCATGCTTTTCCTGTAAAAAAAGACTAGTTGAGTATCTGGAGCATCAGCATTTGTGGTTTGATTACAGGCTCAAAATGGCCAGAAACAAAGATGGAAGGCTATGGAAGGCTATTCCATGTGAGAAATTGCCAAGAAACTGAAGATCTCGTACAACTCTGTGTACTACTTCCTTCACAGAACAGTGCAAACTGGCCCTAACCAGAATAGAAAGAGGAGTGTGGACCTTCAATGATTCAGACATGTTTTGGTACCCTTCCCCAGATATGTGCCTTACCACAATCTTGTCTCACAGCCCTAAGGACAATTCCTTCAACCTCAAGGCTTGGTTTTTGCTCTGACATGCACTGTCAACTGTGGGACCTTATATAGACAGGAGTGTGCCTTTCCAAATCACGTCCAATCAATTGAATTTACCACAGGTGGACTCCAATCAAGTTGTAGAAACATCTCAAGAATGATCAATGGGAAACAACATGCACATGAGCTCAATGTATTGTCTCATAGCAATGGTTCTGAAAACGTATGTACATAATGTATTTCAGTTTTTTTTAATTTGTAATCAATTGGAAACAAAAATCTAAAAACCTGTTCTGACTGTTTTTATTTAATCCATGTTTTAATTAGGCTGTAACGTAACGAAATGTGGATAAATATAGGGGGTAGGAGAACTTTACAAAGGCACCGTATGCAGTACCAGTCTAACGTTTGGACACACATACTCAATCAAGGTTTTAAAAATAAATAGTTTTCCTATTTTCTACATTGTAGAATAATACTGAAGACACAGAAACTATGAAATAGCACATATGGAATCATGTAGTAACCAAAAAAGTGTTAAACAAAAAGTGTTAATAAACACCCTTTGCCTTGAAATTCTCTCAACCAACTTTGCGGGGAATGACTTTCCAACAGTCTTGAACGAGTTTCCACATATGTTGAGCACTTGGCTGCTTTTCCTTCACTCTGTGGTCCAACTCATCCCAAACCATCTCAATATGGTTGAGGTTAGGTGATTGTGGAGGCCATGTCATCTGATACAGCACTCCATCACTCTCCTTCTTGGCCAAATATCCCTTACACAGCCTGGAGGTGTGTTTTGGGTCATTGTCCTGTTGAAAAACAAATGATAGTCCCACTAAGCGCAAACGAGATGGGATGGTGTATTGCTGCAGAATGCTGTGGTAGCCATGCTGGTTAAGTGTTTCTTGAATTATATATAAATCACAGTCACTGTGAAGAGCAAAGCACCCCCACACCATCACACCTCCTCCTCCATGCTTCACAGTAGGAACCACACATGTGGAGATCATCCTGTTCACCTACTTTGCGTCTCACAAAGACACAGCGGTTGGAACCAAAAATCTCAAATTTGGACTCATCAGTCCAAAGGACAGATTTCCACCGGTCTAATGTCCATTGCTTGTGTTTCTTGACCCAAGAAAGTCTCATCTTATTATTGGTGTCCTTTAGTAATGGTTTCTTTGCAGCAATTCATCCATGAAGGCCTGATTAAAGCAGTCTCCTCGGAACAGTTGATGTTGAGATTTATCTGTTACTTGAACTCAGTGAAGTCATTTATTTGGGCTGCATTTCTGAGGTGCAGTTAACTCAAATGAACTTATCCTCTGCAGCAGAGGTAACTCTGGGTCTTCCTTTTCTGTGGCGGTCCTCATGAGAGCCAGTTTCATCATAGTGCTTGATGATTTTTGCGACTGCACTTGAAGAAACTTTCAAAGTTCTTGACATTTTCCGGATTGACTGACCTTCATGTCTTAAAGTATTGATGGTTGTTTCTCTTTGCTTATTTAATCAGTTCTTGCCATAATATGGACTTGGTCTTTTACCAAACAGGGCTATCTTCTGTATACCACCCTTACTGTATCACAACACAACTGATTGGCTCAAATGCATTAAGAAGGAAATAAATTCCACAAATGTACTTTTAACAATGCACACCTGTTAATTAAAATGCATTCCAGGTGACTACCACATGAAGCTGGTTGAGAGAAGGCCAAGCGTGTGCAAAGCTGTCATCATGGCAAAGGGTGGCTACTTTGAAGAATCTAATTGGGCGGTAAGCATCTTTGTTTAGCAGTTTTTTGGTTACTACCTTATTCCATATCCGTTATTTCATATTTGTAATGTCTTCACTATTTTTCTACAATGTAGAAAATAGTAAAAATATAGACAAACCCTTACATGAGTAGGTGTGTCCAAACATTTGACGGGTAATGCATAAACTAGTTGTGTTAAAAGTGGTCTGACAATTAAATAAACAATGAAAACATTTAACTCACAGTTAATTCATTCATTGAAATAGGAACATGTTGCTGTTTTATTCTCACAGAATGCTACACTTAACATGTGTATGGGTCCATGATTCCCTTTGCTAATGCATATAGTTTGACTGCAGTCCTAATGCAACTTCATTGATCACATGTTACGATCCACTCGGAGTCTCCAGGAACCATTGTGACTTACAGTAGCATCCCGAGTGAGGCTAAGAGGTCATCATTGTACTGACGCTGCGGAAGTAGACCAAACTCCTGAACAGCCAATTTAACAATGTTGTGAGCTATCTGTGAAGATACAAGCCAATGGTTGAGGGCCTCACCAGTGGGGATTGAAGATGTTTCTGTCAGACAGTTGGGTCTCGCTCTTTCCAACACCTCTCTCTCTCTGGTTATGACATTTTGACAGATTACACATACACACACACATAGGCAGACAGTTTATACGGGGTAGGATACGTGCTTGTCAGAAGTACCATTGTTAATTCTCGTCATCGGTCTCCTCGCATGATATGAGCTGTGTTTATTTACTATCATGACAATAAGTCACATCAGATGTGGTACTGTGTGAGAGTGTTCTGTGCATCCTTATTAATATGCTGTTGCCATGCATATAACTAGAATGCCATTTCTTTCATCACAAATCTCTCCACCATACGGTATATCTCTTTCTCTTTCAGCCCCTGAAAATACACATTTGGTAGTCCTCAGTACATTTTTTTTCCCGTCATGAATCTTGTTCTGGAGGCAGCTTTGCAGAGTGGTCACTAGCTGGCAAAACAAATCACATTCTATTGGTCACATACACATATTTAGCAGTTGTTATTGTGGGTGTAGTGAAATGCTTGTGTTCCTAGCTCCAACAGCGCAGTAATATCTAACAATTTACAACAATACACTCACATCTAAAAGTAAAAGAATGAAATAAAGAAATATATAAATGTTAGGACGAGCAATATCAAAATGGCATTGACTAAATACAGTAGAATAGAATATAGTATATACATATGAGATGAGTAAAGCTGCATATAAACATTATTAAGTGACTAGTGTTTCACTATTAAAGTGGCCAGTGATTCCATGTCTATGTATATAGGGCAGCAGCCTTGAAGGTGCAGGGTTGAGTAGCCGGGTGGTAGCCGGTGGTATTTAACCAGTCTGATGAGCTTGAGATAGAAACTGTTTTCAGTCTCTCAGTCCCAGCATTGATGCACCTGTACTGACCTTGGCTTTGGGATAATAGCGGGGTGAACAGGCTGTTGTTCTCCTTAAATAACTTTTTTGTAGGTGTCCTGGAGGGCAGGCAGTATGCCCCAGAGGATGCGTTGGGCAGACCGTACCACCCTCTGGAGAGCCCTGCGGTTGCGGGCGGTGCAGTTGAAGGGGGTGTTACAGTCTGAAAGGATGCTCTCAATGGTGCATCTGTATAAGTTTCTGAGGGTCTTAAGGGCCAAGCCACATTTCTTCAGCCTCCTGAGGTTGAAGAGGTGCTGCTGTGCCGCCTTCATCACACTGTGTGGGTGGGCCATTTCAGATTGTCAGTGATGTGTAGCCCGAGCTACTTGAAGCTTTCCACCTTCTCCACTGACGTCCCGTCGATGTGGATAGGGGCGTTCTCCCTCTGCAGTTTCCTGAAGTCCACGATAGGGCCTTAGTTTTGTTGATGTTGAGGGAAAGGATATTTTCCTGGCACCACTCAACCAGAGCCCTCACCTCCTCCCTGTAGGTCGTCTCGTCATTGTTGGTAATCAGGCCTACTACTGTTGTGTCATCTGCCAACTTGACGATTGAGTTGGAGGCACGCGTGGCCACGCAGTCATGGGTGAACAGGGACTACAGGAGGGGGCTGACCACGCACCCTTGTGGGGCCCCTGTGTTGAGGATCAGCGAAGTGGAGGTGCTGCAAAGGGTGGTGTTCAGACCCAGGGCCCCGAGCTGATCTTGGGGGGTACTATGGTGTTGAAGGCTGAGCTTAGTGGCTATTGGCTACGGTATAGTCAATGAACAGCATTCTGATGTAAGCATTCCTCTTGTCCAGATGGGACAGAGCAGTGTGCAGTGAGATGGCGATTGCATCGTCTGTGGACCTGTTGGGGCGGTAAGCAAATTGAAGTGGGTCTAGGGTGTCAGGTAAGGTAGAGGTTCATATCATCCTTAACCATCCTCTCAAAGCATTTATTTATTTATTTCACCTTTATTTAATCAGGTAGGCTAGTTTAGAACATGTTCTCATTTGCAACTGCGACCTGACCAAGATAAAGCATAGCAGTGAGACACAAACAACTACACAGAGTTACACATGGAATAAACAAACGTACAGTCAATAACACAATAGAAAAAGTCTATATACAGTGTAGAGGTTGACCGATTATGATTTTTTCAACGCCGATACCAATACCGATTATTGGAGGACCAAAAAAAGCCGATACAGATTAATCAGCCAATTTAAAAAAAACGTATTTGTAATAATGACAATTACAACAATACTGAATGAACACTTATTTAAACTTAATATAATACATCAATAAAATCAATTTAGCCTCAAATAAAATGAAACATGTTCAATTTGGTTTAAATAATGCAAAAACAAAGTGTTGGAGAAGAAAGTAAAAGTGCAATATGTGCTAACGTTTCAGTTCCTTGCTCAGAACATGAGAACACATGAAAGCCTGTGGTTCCTTTTAACAGGAGTCTTCAATATTCCCAGGTAAGAAGTTTTAGGTTGAGGATATTATAGGAATTATAGAACAATTTCTCTCCATACAATTTGTATGTCATATACCTTTGACTATTGGATGTTCTTATAGGCACTTTTGTATTGCCAGTGTAACAGTATAGCTTCCGTCCCTCTCCTCGCCCCTACCTGGGCTCGAACCAGGAACATATCGACAACAGCCACCCTCGAAGCAGCGTTACCCATGCAGAGCAAGGGGAATAACTACTCCAAGTCTCAGAGCAAGTGACGTTTGAAACGTTATTAGCGCACACCCCGCTAACTAGCTAGCCATTTCACATCGGTTAAACCAGCCTAATCTCGGGAGTAGATAGGCTTGAAGTCATAAACAGCTCAATTCTTAAAGCACAGCGACGAGCTGCTGGCAAAACGCACGAAAGTGCTGTTTTAATGAATGTTTACGAGCCTGCTGCTGCCTACCATCGCTCAGTCAGACTGCTCTATCAAATCATAGACTTAATTATTATATAATAACACACAGAAATACGAGCCTTAGGTCATTAACATGGTCGAATCCGGAAACTATCTTCTCGAAAACAAGACGTTTATTCTTTCAATGAAATACGGACCCATTCCGTATTTCATCTAACGGGTGGCATCCATAAGTATAAATATTCCTGTTACATTGCACAACCTTCAATGTTATGTCATAATTACGTAAAATTCTGGCAAATTAGGCGGCCCAAACTGTTGCATATACACTGACTCTGCGTGCAATGAACGCAAGAGAAGTGACACAATTTCACCTGCTTAATATTGCCTGCTAACCTGGATTTCTTTTAGCAAAATATGCAGGTAGTGGTTTGTGGCCAGCGGTTAGTGGCTAGTGGTTAGTGGCTAGTGGCTAGGGTTAGTGGCTAGGGCTAGTGGCTAGTAACTAGTGGCTAGGATTAGTGGCTAGTGGCTAGGGCTAATGGATTAGACTAGTGGCTATGGCTAATGGCTAGTTGCTAGGGCTAGTGGTAATTGCTAGCTACTAGTGGTTATGGCTTGTGGCTAGGGCTTTTGGTTAGCGGATTGTGGCTAATTGCTAGTGCTTGTGGCTAATGTCTATTGGCTAGTGGCTTGTGACTTTTGGCTGGGAATAGTGGCTAGTGGCTAGGGCTAGGGCTTGTGGCTAGTAACTAGTGACTAGGGTTATTGGCTAGTGGCTAGGGCTTTTGGGTAGTGGCTAAGGCCAGTGTCTAGGGTTAGTACCTAAGGCTAGTGGCCAGTGGCTAGGCTAGTTCATAGGGCTACTTGCTAGTGGCAAGGGCTAGTGGCTAGGGATTTTGGCTAGGGTTAGTGGCTAGTGGCTCATTTATAGGGCTACTGGCTAGTATCTAGGGCTAGTGGCTAGGGCTATTGTGTAGGGCTAGTTACTAGTGGCGAGGGCTAGTGGGAATTTCTAATGACTAGCTAGGGCTTGAGGCTAGGGCTATTGACTTGTGCCTAGGGCTAGTGGCTAGTGTCTAGGACTAGGGCTAGTGGCTATTGGTTAGTAACTAGTGGCTATGGTTAGTGGCTATGGGCTAGTGACTAGTGTCTAGGGCTAGTGGCTAGGGTTTGTGCCTAGTGGCTAGTGGCTAATTTATATGGCTACTCGTTAGTATCTAGGGCTAGTGGTTAGGGCTAGTGTGTAGGACTGGTTACTAGGGTTAGTGGCTAGGGCAAGTGATTAGGGTAAGTGACTAGTAGCTAGTGGCTCATAGCTAGTTTCTTGGTTTAGTGGCTAGGGCTAGTGGCTATGGTTGGTGGCTAGGATTAGTGGCTAGGGCTAGTGGCTATGGTTGGTGGCTAGGATTTGTGGCTAGGGCTAGTGGCTAGGGCTAGTGGCTATGGCTGGTAGGGCCTTGTCCACATCTGTCACCACGTCACATTTCCACATGGTGAGAATGTGAATGGGGTGCATGCCTGGTCTCGTTGTTCTAGTTGAAGGTGGGTTAATAATTACTCTCATGTGTGTCAAAATACGAATCAAATCAAATCAAATTGTATTAGTCACATGCGCCGAATACAACAAGTGTAGACCTTACAGTGAAATGCTTACTTACAAGCCCCTAACCAACAATGCATAAAAAAAAAAATACGGATAAGAATAAAAAATAAAAGAAACAAGTAATTAATATTTACATGTAGGTAGAGTTATTTGTCCTGGAACAAACAATGTTATTGTCAGTATTTCTTATTGAATACTGTAGGCCTGCAGCTCTATGTGCTTATGGCAGTATAATTTATAATGACATTTAAAAAAAACAAAAAAAATAATGAATATCTCAGAATTAATCTGCCACTGAACCATTCTTGTCTGTAAGCTATTGCCAGAAATGTTGGACAAAATATATTTGACTACAATAATACTGTTCCCATATCTATTTGCAAGGCTTATCCCTGAATAATTAAGGTCCAGCTCGCTTGACGCAGATCAGCGCCGGAGGTAAAATAATGTCCAGATGCAAGCCAGCCAGACCTACCCTTCATGGAAGCGCTCGTCCCTGACCTTGCGTGGGCCGAGGTAATTAACATTGCCAAAGTGCAACTGAAAACAAAATCTCCAAAATGGAGGAAGTGCGTCCAAGGCTAATCCTTGTGTTGCCAGTGGAGGCCAGAGCCCTTTAGGTGGCCGTGGAGAATCCGGTTTCAGGGAAAGCTATGCCAAACTGCCTTCGGTTAGATGTTGCAAATGTTTGGCCAGCGTCCAAGGAGAGAATTATGGTAATGTTTGCTCTAATGATAAAATGTGGACGAATATATTAGTGTGGCTTTAGACAAGAAGATGGTGGAGATAGATGGGAGGAGTTGAATGGAGCTGAAGGGTGGGGACTAATAACAACAAGATAACAAATGTCAAATATACTGTGTCTGTAAAATGTATTTAGGTTCACAACTTTTGTGAAGCAGCACAGTTAAAAATGTATGGCAAATTGAAATAAACTGGATGGAAAATCACAAAGAAATAGGAGAAGTTGAGGGTAGACGAAGGAACTGTTGTAAAATAAAATGTATATAGTGTGTATAAGCTGGAAGTAGAAACCTAAGTGTTGTTGTCCCATTAGTTTACTCCAATAAGGCGAGGGGTGGTAGGCTTACGGAATGTAATAAAGGTAATATATTTTTTAAAGATGTGTGTATATATACAGTATATGTGTGTGTATGTATATATGTATATGTACAGTATGTTTATTTATATGTAAGTGTGTTTGTATGTATACGTATGTATGTTTATATGTATGTATATTAATATATATATTTGTGCGTATGTGTATGTAAGTAAACTACCATTCAAAAGTTTGGGATCACTTAGAAATGTTCTTGTTTTTGAAAGAAAAGTACACATTTTTTGACCATTTAAATGTCATCAAATTGATCAGAAATACAGTGTAGACATTGTTAATGTTGTAAATGACTATTGCAGCTGTAAACGGCAGACTTTTGATGGAATATCTACATAGGAGTAAAGAGGCCCATTATCGGCAACCATCACTCCTGTGTTCCAATGGCACGTTGTGTTAGTTAATCCAAGTTTGTCATTTTAAAAGGCTAATTGATCATTAGAAAGCCCTTTTGCAATTATGTTAGCACAGCTGAAAACTGTTGTGCAGTTTTCTTCATACTAGTTGAGTATCTAGGGTATCAGCATTTGTGGGTTCGATTACAGGCTAAAAATGGTCAGAAACTAAGTACTTTCTTCAGAAACTCATCTATTCTTGTTCTGAGAAATGAAGGCTATTTCATGCGATAAATTGCCAAGAAACTGAAGATCTCGTACAATGATGTGTACTACACCCTTCACAGAACAGCACACACTGGGTCTAACCAGAATAGAAAGAGGAGTGGGAGGCCATTAGAATGTCTAGTTTGAGAAACAGATGCCTCACAAGTCCTCAACAGACAACTTCATTAAATAGTATCCGCAAAACACCAGTCTCAAAGTCAACAGTGAAGAGGCGGCCAGGATGCTGGCCTTCTAGGCAGAGTTGCAAAGAAAAAGCCATATCTCAGACTGGCCAATAAAAATGAAAAGATTAAGGTGGGTAAAAGAACACAGACACTGGACAGAGGAAGATTGGAAAAAAGTGTTATGGACAGACAAATCTAAGTTTGAGGTGTTCTGATCACAAAGAGGAACATTCGTGAGGCGCAAAAAAAATGAGAAGATTCTGGAGGAGTGCTTGACGCCATCTGTCAAGCATGGTGGAGGCAATGTGGTGGTCTGGGGGTGCTTTGGTGGTGGTAAAGTATGAGATTTGTACATGGTAAAAGGGATCTTGAAGATGGAAGGCTATCACTCCATTTTGCAACGCCATGCCATACCCTGTGGACGGCGCTTACTTGGAGCCAATTTCCTCCTCCGACAACAGGACAATGACCCAAAGCACAGCTCCAAACTACTCAATAGCTATTTAGGGAAGAAGCAGTCAGCTGGTATTCTGTCTATAATGGAGTAGCCAGGTTAGTCACCGGATCTCAACCCTATTGAGCTGCTGTGGGACCAGCTTGACCGTATGGTACGTAAGAAGTGCCCATCAAACCAATCCAATTTGTGGGAGGTGCTTCAAGAAGAACGGGGTGAAAACTATTGAGATTACGTCAACAAATTGACAACTAGAATGCCAAAGGTCTGCAAGGCTGTAATTGCTGCAAATGGAGGATTATTTGATGAAAGCAAAGTTTGAAGGACACACTTATTATTTAAATTAAAAATCATTATTTATAACCTTGTCAACATCTTGCCTACATTTCCTATTCAATTTGCAAATCATTTCATGCATGTTTTCATGGAAAACAAGAACATTTCTAACCCCAAACCTTTGAACGGCAGTGTGTGTATATTTTCTGTAAATATATATATATGTATATATATATATATACAGTATATCACAAAAGTGAGTACACCCCTCACATTTGTGTAAATATTTGAGTATATATTTTCATGTGACAAAACTGAAGAAATGACACTTGGCCACAATGTAAAGTAGTGAGTGTACAGCTTGTATAACAGTGTACATTTGCTGTCCCCTCAACATAACTCAACACACAGCCATTAATGTCTAAACCGCTGGCAACAAAAGTGAGTACACCCCTAAGTGAAAATGTCCAAATTGGGCCTAAAGTGTCAATATTTTGTGTGGCCACCATCATTTTCCAGCACTGCCTTAACCCTCTTGGGCATGGAGTTCACCAGCGCTTCACAGGTTGCCACTGGAGTCCTCTTCCACTCCTCCATGACGACATCACGGAGCTGGTGGATGTTAGAGACCTTGCACTCCTCCACCTTCCGTTTAAGAATGCCCCACAGATGCTCAATAGGGTTTAGGTCTGGAGACACGCTTGGCCAGTCCATCACCTTTACCCTCAGCTTCTTTAGCAAGGCAGTGGTCGTCTTGGAGGTGTGTTTGGGGTCATTATCATGTTGGAATACTGCCCTCCGGCCCAGTCTCCGAAGGGAGGGGATCAGGCTCTGCTTCAGTATGTCACAGTACCTTTGTCTTTGTACTCTTGGTTGCCGCCACACACGCTTGACACCATCTGAACCAAATAAGTTTATCTTGGTCTCATCAGACCTGGTTCCAGTAATCCATGTCCTTAGTCTGCTTGTCTTCAGCAAACTCTTTGCGGGCCTTCTTGTGCATCA
Organism: Oncorhynchus mykiss; assembly: GCF_013265735.2. NCBI lineage: Eukaryota > Metazoa > Chordata > Actinopteri > Salmoniformes > Salmonidae > Oncorhynchus > Oncorhynchus mykiss. Next base: position 56,843,999 of record NC_048585.1, on the reverse strand, counting down.
TCTTTAGAAGAGGCTTCCTTCTGGGACGACAGCGATGCATACCAATTTGATGCAGTGTACGGCGTGGACAGGTGTCTTTTATACAGGTAACGAGTTCAAACAGGTGCAGTTAATACAGGTAATGAGCGGAGAAAAGGGGGGGTTCTTAAAGAAAAACTAACAGGTCTGTGAAAGCCGGAATTCTTACTGGTTGGTAGGTGATAAAATACTTATGTCATGCAATAATGCTATAATGCAATAATGCTAATTAATTACTTAAAAAATGTGATTTTCTGGATTTTTGTTTTAGATTCCGTCTCTCACAGTTGAAGTGTACCTATGATAAAAATTACAGACCTCTACATGCTTTGTAAGTAGGGAAACCTGCAAAATTGTCAGTGTATCAAATACTTGTTCTCCCCACTGTATATAAAGAGAGAGTGATATAGAGTGAGATATATATATATATATATATATATATATATATATATATATATATATATATATTTACAAAACAATATTGATGGGGCATTGGAAACGATGCAGCCAATTACATTGATGGAAGCTACAATCTGCATATTAAAGCTGACATACCCCCCCCCCCCCCCCCCCCCCCCCAAAAAAAAAGAATCAATAAAACAATTAAATACAAATAACAAAAAATATGAAAAGCACAAAAAGAGTGTTCTATTTTTCACCTTATGTCGTTTGCCAGAGCTGAGCAGAGAGGTACACATCCCCTGTGTTTTCATAGCTCTTTATATTATTCTCTTTATCTTATCATGTCATAGATGCGTCTCTTCTAGTTTGTCGTGGTCACATGTCCTCGTGTGTTCGGTCTAGTTTATACTCTGTCCTTGGAAGTTTGTATTTGCACGCAGCAAATTTGTGTTTGTTGGTTTTTGTAGATGTGAAAACACATTGAAGTGTCTTGACTTTCAGATTTGACGTCCCCGTGTTTGTATTTTGCCTTCTGTATGTTCCTACATGTTTGTGTGTCTATGTCAGAGAGAAACTGTCCCGGGTTTGTTGTTTTTACGCCCGCCTCATTAGTGCGTTCCCTTGTTCTGAATGGTGGCCTTTGATATGGAAAACGCTGTTCGGACCATGTGTTTGGCTTGTGATAATGAATGTTTAATGCAGGTTGGGCCCAAATGATCCATCAATTCCGATTAGATCCTAATTATCGAGCCAGAAACATATTCAAATGAGTTCATTATCAGTCTGATCAGGAAGCATAGCCTGGTTCGCTATTTACTGGTTTGGAGTGTTTGGAGTGTTTGGAGTGGTTGGAGTGACCCTTAACAATTTAACAGAAGGCAGCCTGGTACCGGATCCCGGCAATTAAATGTTCGCCCCTCCTACTGTAGTTCATACATATCTTAATGCATCATTTTAGTCAATAACCCATCCTTTCTGAGATCACAGGCCAGGATAGCATAGAGACTGCTTCTCTTCAAATCCACACTGTATCTACTGGTGGACCATGTGTTTATGTCTGTGGTTTCCATAAAGTTCAGACTGTATCTGCTGGTGGACCATGTGTTTATGTCTGTTGTTTCCATAACGTTCAGACTGTATCTGCTGGTGGACCATGTGTTTATGTCTGTGGTTTCCATAAAGTTCAGACTGTATCTGCTGGTGGACCATGTGTTTATGTCTGTTGTTTCCATAACGTTCAGACTGTATCTGCTGGTGGACCATGTGTTTATGTCTGTGGTTTCCATAAAGTTCAGACTGTATCTGCTGGTGGACCATGTGTTTATGTCTGTGGTTTCCATAAAGTTCAGACTGTATCTGCTGGTGGACCATGTGTTTATGTCTGTGGTTTCCATAAAGTTCAGACTGTATCTGCTGGTGGACCATGTGTTTATGTCTGTTGTTTCCATAACGTTCAGACTGTATCTGCTGGTGGACCATGTGTTTATGTCTGTGGTTTCCATAACGTTCAGACTGTATCTGCTGGTGGACCATGTGTTTATGTCTGTGGTTTCCATAACGTTCAGACTGTATCTGCTGGTGGACCATGTGTTTATGTCTGTGGTTTCCATAAAGTTCAGACTGTATCTGCTGGTGGACCATGTGTTTATGTCTGTGGTTTCCATAACGTTCAGACTGTATCTGCTGGTGGACCATGTGTTTATGTCTGTTGTTTCCATAAAGTTCAGACTGTATCTGCTGGTGGACCATGTGTTTATGTCTGTGGTTTCCATAAAGTTCAGACTGTATCTGCTGGTGGACCATGTGTTTATGTCTGTGGTTTCCATAAAGTTCAGACTGTATCTGCTGGTGGACCATGTGTTTATGTCTGTGGTTTCCATAAAGTTCAGACTGTATCTGCTGGTGGACCATGTGTTTATGTCTGTGGTTTCCATAAAGTTCAGACTGTATCTGCTGGTGGACCATGTGTTTATGTCTGTGGTTTCCATAAAGTTCAGACTGTATCTGCTGGTGGACCATGTGTTTATGTCTGTGGTTTCCATAAAGTTCAGATTGTATCTGCTGTTGGACCATGTGTTTATGTCTGTGGTTTCCATAAAGTTCAGACTGTATCTGCTGGTGGACCATGTGTTTATGTCTGTGGTTTCCATAAAGTTCAGACTGTATCTGCTGGTGGACCATGTGTTTATGTCTGTGGTTTCCATAAAGTTCAGACTGTATCTGCTGGTGGACCATGTGTTTATGTCTGTGGTTTCCATAAAGTTCAGACTGTATCTGCTGGTGGACCATGTGTTTATGTCTGTGGTTTCCATAAAGTTCAGACTGTATCTGCTGGTGGACCATGTGTTTATGTCTGTGGTTTCCATAAAGTTCAGACTGTATCTGCTGGTGGACCATGTGTTTATGTCTGTGGTTTCCATAAAGTTCAGACTGTATCTGCTGGTGGACCATGTGTTTATGTCTGTTGTTTCCATAACGTTCAGACTGTATCTGCTGGTGGACCATGTGTTTATGTCTGTGGTTTCCATAAAGTTCAGACTGTATCTGCTGGTGGACCATGTGTTTATGTCTGTGGTTTCCATAAAGTTCAGACTGTATCTGCTGGTGGACCATGTGTTTATGTCTGTGGTTTCCATAAAGTTCGGACTGTATCTGCTGGTGGACCATGTGTTTATGTCTGTGGTTTCCATAAAGTTCAGACTGTATCTGCTGGTGGACCATGTGTTTATGTCTGTGGTTTCCATAAAGTTCAGACTGTATCTGCTGGTGGACCATGTGTTTATGTCTGTGGTTTCCATAAAGTTCAGACTGTATCTGCTGGTGGACCATGTGTTTATGTCTGTGGTTTCCATAAAGTTCAGACTGTATCTGCTGGTGGACCATGTGTTTATGTCTGTGGTTTCCATAAAGTTCAGACTGTATCTGCTGGTGGACCATGTTTTTATGTCTGTGGTTTCCATAAAGTTCAGACTGTATCTGCTGGTGGACCATGTGTTTATGTCTGTGGTTTCCATAAAGTTCAGACTGTATCTGCTGGTGGACCATGTGTTTATGTCTGTGGTTTCCATAACGTTCAGACTGTATCTGCTGGTGGACCATGTGTTTATGTCTGTGGTTTCCATAAAGTTCAGACTGTATCTGCTGGTGGACCATGTGTTTATGTCTGTGGTTTCCATAAAGTTCAGACTGTATCTGCTGGTGGACCATGTGTTTATGTCTGTGGTTTCCATAAAGTTCAGACTGTATCTGCTGGTGGACCATGTGTTTATGTCTGTGGTTTCCATAAAGTTCAGACTGTATCTGCTGGTGGACCATGTGTTTATGTCTGTGGTTTCCATAACGTTCAGACTGTATCTGCTGGTGGACCATGTGTTTATGTCTGTGGTTTCCATAAAGTTCAGACTGTATCTGCTGGTGGACCATGTGTTTATGTCTGTGGTTTCCATAAAGTTCAGACTGTATCTGCTGGTGGACCATGTGTTTATGTCTGTGGTTTCCATAAAGTTCAGACTGTATCTGCTGGTGGACCATGTGTTTATGTCTGTGGTTTCCATAAAGTTCAGACTGTATCTGCTGGTGGACCATGTGTTTATGTCTGTGGTTTCCATAAAGTTCAGACTGTATCTGCTGGTGGACCATGTGTTTATGTCTGTGGTTTCCATAAAGTTCAGACTGTATCTGCTGGTGGACCATGTGTTTATGTCTGTGGTTTCCATAAAGTTCAGATTGTATCTGCTGGTGGACCATGTGTTTATGTCTGTGGTTTCCATAAAGTTCAGACTGTATCTGCTGGTGGACCATGTGTTTATGTCTGTGGTTTCCATAAAGTTCAGACTGTATCTGCTGGTGGACCATGTGTTTATGTCTGTGGTTTCCATAAAGTTCAGACTGTATCTGCTGGTGGACCATGTGTTTATGTCTGTGGTTTCCATAAAGTTCAGACTGTATCTGCTGGTGGACCATGTGTTTATGTCTGTGGTTTCCATAAAGTTCAGACTGTATCTGCTGGTGGACCATGTGTTTATGTCTGTGGTTTCCATAACGTTCAGACTGTATCTGCTGGTGGACCATGTGTTTATGTCTGTGGTTTCCATAAAGTTCAGACTGTATCTGCTGGTGGACCATGTGTTTATGTCTGTTGTTTCCATAAAGTTCAGACTGTATCTGCTGGTGGACCATGTGTTTATGTCTGTGGTTTCCATAAAGTTCAGACTGTATCTGCTGGTGGACCATGTGTTTATGTCTGTGGTTTCCATAAAGTTCAGACTGTATCTGCTGGTGGACCATGTGTTTATGTCTGTGGTTTCCATAAAGTTCAGACTGTATCTGCTGGTGGACCATGTGTTTATGTCTGTGGTTTCCATAAAGTTCAGACTGTATCTGCTGGTGGACCATGTGTTTATGTCTGTGGTTTCCATAAAGTTCAGACTGTATCTGCTGGTGGACCATGTTTTTATGTCTGTGGTTTCCATAAAGTTCAGACTGTATCTGCTGGTGGACCATGTGTTTATGTCTGTGGTTTCCATAAAGTTCAGACTGTATCTGCTGGTGGACCATGTGTTTATGTCTGTGGTTTCCATAACGTTCAGACTGTATCTGCTGGTGGACCATGTGTTTATGTCTGTGGTTTCCATAAAGTTCAGACTGTATCTGCTGGTGGACCATGTGTTTATGTCTGTGGTTTCCATAAAGTTCAGACTGTATCTGCTGGTGGACCATGTGTTTATGTCTGTGGTTTCCATAAAGTTCAGACTGTATCTGCTGGTGGACCATGTGTTTATGTCTGTGGTTTCCATAACGTTCAGACTGTATCTGCTGGTGGACCATGTGTTTATGTCTGTGGTTTCCATAAAGTTCAGACTGTATCTGCTGGTGGACCATGTGTTTATGTCTGTGGTTTCCATAAAGTTCAGACTGTATCTGCTGGTGGACCATGTGTTTATGTCTGTGGTTTCCATAAAGTTCAGACTGTATCTGCTGGTGGACCATGTGTTTATGTCTGTGGTTTCCATAAAGTTCAGACTGTATCTGCTGGTGGACCATGTGTTTATGTCTGTGGTTTCCATAAAGTTCAGACTGTATCTGCTGGTGGACCATGTGTTTATGTCTGTTGTTTCCATAACGTTCAGACTGTATCTGCTGGTGGACCATGTGTTTATGTCTGTGGTTTCCATAACGTTCAGACTGTATCTGCTGGTGGACCATGTGTTTATGTCTGTGGTTTCCATAAAGTTCAGACTGTATCTGCTGGTGGACCATGTGTTTATGTCTGTGGTTTCCATAAAGTTCAGACTGTATCTGCTGGTGGACCATGTGTTTATGTCTGTGGTTTCCATAAAGTTCAGACTGTAGATGACTAGACTGAGAACATACAGGCCGGGTGAACAGATGTCGCTTGTTTAGTTTCCTTCTCCCTCTTTCTCTACCTCCCTCTCTCCCTCCCCCCCTCGTTCCCTCTCTCTCTCTGCCCCTCTCTCTTTCTCCCTCTCTCTCCCTCCCCCCCTCGTTCCCTTTCTCTCTGCCTCCCTCTCCCCCATCCTCTCTCTCTCTCTCTCTCTCTCTCCCTCTCTCCCCCCCCTCGTTCCCTTTCTCTCTGCCTCCCTCTCCCCCCACCCTCTCTCTTTCTCTCTCCCTCTCTCTCTCTCCCCCCCTCTCGCTCTCCCTCTCTCTCCCTCCCCCCCTCGTTCCCTTTCTCTCTCCCTCTCTCTCCACCCCCCTCTCTCTCTCCCTCACTCTCTCCTTCTCTCTCTTCCTCCCCCTCTCTTTCTCCCTCTCACACTCTTCTTCTCTCTCTTCCTCCCCTGTCTCCTTCTCTCTCTCCCTCCCCCTCTCTCTCTTCCTCTCTTTACCTCTCCACCTTGCTCTCCCTCCCCCCTCTATCCCTCTCTCTATCCCTACCTCCCCCCCTCTCACTCTCTCTCTCCCTCCCCCATCTCTCCCTCCCTCTCTCAGCCAGAGGCTAGTTTCATTTCTCCAGGTCACCTCTGAACGACATCAGATTACATCGCTCTCTCTTTGATGTCTGCAGGGACAGACACTGACCCATCAGCCTGGAATGACACAGAGGGTGACAAGGCAGCCTTAGCCTACGCCCACCGACACCACTCCTATTCACACAGAGTGGCCCCATGACAGTAATCTGATTCCGCTCTGTAAAGGAACGTGAATAGACTGACTAGGCCAGTTCAATAAGAGGGAATTGATAAATACTTGAACGGCTCGAATGTAAGGTATTGATTTTTGGGATACACTATTTTGAGTGTATTGGGCACGATTTCTAGCATTGAAAATGGAAAATATGTCTTGAATGACTTAGGGTTTTCTCAGAATGTGCCATCTATTCACAGTGTGTTGGGCCAGATTTCTAGCCTTGATGACGTGCTCGTGTTCTTGGTTCAGAGACTGATCTTTATCTTCCTGTCTTCATCATTAGTACCTTTGGTTTAGAAAATAGTGTCAGAAACCAAGGCTCTTTAGAATCCCGGAAACACAAACACAGGCAGGAAGCAGACAGAGGGGACCACCCATCTCTGTCTACTGTAGCTGGGAGACACAATTCTCTGTTTAGTAGGGGAATCCCCCTCTCTGTCTAGTAGGGGACCACCCATCTCTGTCTAGTAGGGGACCACCCATCTCTGTCTAGTAGGGGACCGACCATCTCTGTCTAGTAGGGGACCACCCCTCTCTGTCTAGTAGGGACCACCCATCTCTGTCTAGTAGGGGACCACCAATCTCTGTCTAGTAGGGGACCACCAATCTCTGTCTAGTAGGGGACCACCCATCTCTGTCTAGTAGGGGACCGACCATCTCTGTCTAGTAGGGGACCACCCCTCTCTGTCTAGTAGGGGACCACACATCTCTGTCTACTGTAGCTGAGAGACACAATTCTCTGTCTAGTAGGGGACCACCCATCTCTGTCTAGTAGGGGACCACCCATCTCTGTCTAGTAGGGGACCACCCATCTCTGTCTACTGTAGCTGGGAGACACAATTCTCGGTCTAGTAGGGGACCACCCATCTCTGTCTAGTAGGGGACCACCCATCTCTGTCTACTGTAGCTGGGAGACACAATTCTCTGTCTAGTAGGGGACCACCCTCTCTGTCTAGTAGGGGACCACCCATCTCTGTCTACTGTAGCTGGAAAACACAATTCTCTGTCTAGTAGGGGACCACCCATCTCTGTCTAGTAGGGGACCACCCATCTCTGTCTACTGTAGCTGGGAGACACAATTCTCTGTCTAGTAGGGGACCACCCCTCTCTGTCTAGTAGGGGACCACCGATCTCTGTCTACTGTAGCTGGGAGACACAATTCTCTGTCTAGTAGGGGACCACCCATCTCTGTCTAGTAGGGGACCACCCATCTCTGTCTAGTAGGGGACCACCCATCTCTGTCTACTGTAGCTGGGAGACACAATTCTCGGTCTAGTAGGGGACAACCCAACTCTGTCTACTGTAGCTGGGAGACACAATTCTCTGTCTAGTAGGGGACCACCCCTCTCTGTCTAGTAGGGGACCACCGATCTCTGTCTACTGTAGCTGGGAGACACAATTCTCTGTCTAGTAGGGGACCACCCATCTCTGTCTAGTAGGGGACCACCCATCTCTGTCTAGTAGGGGACCACCAATCTCTGTCTAGTAGGGGACCACCCCTCTCTGTCTAGTAGGGGACCACCCATCTCTGTCTACTGTAGATGAGAGACACAATTCTCTGTCTAGTAGGGGACCACCCATCTCTGTCTAGTAGGGGACCACCCATCTCTGTCTAGTAGGGGACCACCCATCTCTGTCTACTGTAGCTGGGAGACACAATTCTCGGTCTAGTAGGGGACAACCCAACTCTGTCTACTGTAGCTGGGAGACACAATTCTCTGTCTAGTAGGGGACCACCCATCTCTGTCTAGTAGGGGACCACCCATCTCTGTCTACTGTAGCTGGGAGACACAATTCTCTGTCTAGTAGGGGACCACCCCTCTCTGTCTAGTAGGGGACCACCCATCTCTGTCTAGTAGGGGACCACCCCTCTCTGTCTAGTAGGGGACCACCTCTCTCTGTCTAGTAGGGGACCACCTCTCTCTGTCTAGTAGGGGACCTCCCCTCTCTGTCTAGTAGGGGACCACCCCTCACTGTCTAGTAGGGGACCTCCCCTCTCTGTTTAGCTGGGGACCACCCTCTCTGTCTAGCTGTGGACCACCTCTCTCTGTCTAGTAGGGGACCACCCCTCTCTGTCTAGTAGGGGACCACCCATCTCTGTATACTGTAGCTGGGAGACACAATTCTCTGTCTAGTAGGGGACCACCCATCTCTGTCTAGTAGGGGACCACCCATCTCTGTCTACTGTAGCTGGGAGACACAATTCTCTATCTAGTAGGGGACCACCCATCTCTGTCTACTGTAGCTGGGAGAAGCACTTCTCTATCTAGTAGGGGGCCACCCATCTCTGTCTAGTAGGGGACCACCCATCTCTGTCTACTGTAGCTGGGAGACACAATTCTCTATCTAGTAGGTGACCACCCATCTCTGTCTACTGTAGCTGGGAGAAGCAATTCTCTATCTAGTAGGGGAATACCCATCTCTGTCTACTGTTGCTGGGATACACAATTCTCTATCTAGTAGGGGACCACCCATCTCTGTCTAGTAGGGGACCACCCCTCTCTGTCTAGTAGGGGACCACCTCTCTCTGACTAGTAGGGGACCACCTCTCTCTGTCTAGTAGGGGACCACCAATCTCTGTCTACTGTAGCTGGAAGATACAATTCTCTATCTAGTAGGGGACCACCCATCTCTGTCTACTGTAGCTGGGAGACACAACTCTCTATCTAGTAGGGGACCACCCATCTCTGTCTAGTAGGGGCCCACTCCTCTCTGTCTAGTAGGGGACCACCAATCTGTCTAGTAGTTGACCACCCATCTCTGTCTAGTAGGGGACCACCAATCTCTGTCTAGTAGGGGACCACCAATCTCTATCTAGTAGGGGACCACCTCTCTCTGTCTAGCTGGGGACCACCCCTCTCTGTCTAGCTGGGAGGGGACCTCCCCTCTCTGTCTAGTAGGGGACCACCCCTCACTGTCTAGTAGGGGACCACCCCTCTCTGTCTAGCTGGGGACCACCCCTCTCTGTCTAGTAGGGGACCACCCCTCTCTGTCTAGCTGGGGACCACCCCTCTCTGTATAGTAGGGGACCACCCCTATCTGTCTAGCTGGGGACCACCCCTCTCTGTCTAGTAGGGGACCACCCCTCTCTGTCTAGTAGGGAACACCGCTCTCTGTCTAGTAGGGGACCACCCCTCTCTGTCTAGCTGGGGACCACCCCTCTCTGTCTAGCTGGGAGGGGACATCCCCTCTCTGTCTAGTAGGGGACCACCCCTCACTGTCTAGTAGGGGACCACCCCTCTTTGTCTAGCTGGGGACCACCCCTTTCTGTCTATTAGGGGACCATCCCTCTCTGTCTAGTAGGGAACCACCCCTCTCTCTCAAGCTGGGGAACACCCCTCTCTGTCTAGTAGGGGACCACCCCTCTCTGTCTAGTAGGGGACCACCCCTCTCTGTCTAGTAGGGGACCACCCCTCTCTGTCTAGCTGGGAACCACCCCTCTCTGTCTAGCTGAGGGGAGGGACTACCTCTCTCGGTCTAACTTTGGGGGGTGCACCTCTCTCTGTCTAGCTGGGGGGGGCACCGCTCTCTGTACCACCCCTCTCTGTCTAGTAGGGGACCACCCATCCCTGTCTAGTAGGGGACCACCCCTCTCTGTCTAGTAGGGGACCACCTCTCTCTGTCTAGTAGGGGACCACCTCTCTCTGTCTAGTAGGGGACCTCCCCTCTCTGTCTAGTAGGGGACCACCCCTCACTGTCTAGAAGGGGACCACCCCTCTCTGTTTAGCTGGGGACCACCCCTCTCTGTCTAGCTGGGGACCACTTCTCTCTTTCTAGTAGGGGACCATCCCTCTCTGTCGACTGTATTAGGGAGAAACAAATATCTGTCTAGTAGAGGACCACCCCTCTATGTTTTGCTGGGGACCACCCCTCTCTGTCTAGTAGGGGACCACCCATCTCTGTATACTGTAGCTGGGAGACACAATTCTCTGTCTAGTAGGGGACCACCCATCTCTGTCTAGTAGGGGACCACCCATCTCTGTCTACTGTAGCTGGGAGACACAATTCTCTATCTAGTAGGGGACCACCCATCTCTGTCTACTGTAGCTGGGAGAAGCACTTCTCTATCTAGTAGGGGGCCACCCATCTCTGTCTAGTAGGGGACCACCCATCTCTGTCTACTGTAGCTGGGAGACACAATTCTCTATCTAGTAGGGGACCACCCATCTCTGTCTACTGTAGCTGGGAGAAGCAATTCTCTATCTAGTAGGGGGCCACCCATCTCTGTCTACTGTAGCTGGGAGATACAATTCTCTATCTAGTAGGGGAATACCCATCTCTGTCTACTGTAGCTGGGATACACAATTCTCTATCTAGTAGGGGACCACCCATCTCTGTCTAGTAGGGGACCACCCCTCTCTGTCTAGTAGGGGACCACCTCTCTCTGTCTAGTAGGGGACCACCTCTCTCTGTCTAGTAGGGGACCACCAATCTCTGTCTACTGTAGCTGGAAGATACAATTCTCTATCTAGTAGGGGACCACCCATCTCTGTCTACTGCAGCTGGGAGACACAACTCTCTATCTAGTAGGGGACCACCCATCTCTGTCTAGTAGGGGACCACTCCTCTCTGTCTAGTAGGGGACCACCAATCTGTCTAGTAGTTGACCACCCATCTCTGTCTAGTAGGGGACCACCCCTCTTTGTCTAGCTGGGGACCACCCCTCTCTGTCTAGTAGGGGACCATCCCTCTCTGTCTAGTAGGGAACCACCCCTCTCTGTCTAGCTGGGGAACACCCCTCTCTGTCTAGTAGGGGACCACCCCTCTCTGTCTAGTAGGGGACCACCCCTCTCTGTCTAGTAGGGGACCACCCCTCTCTGTCTAGTAGGGGACCACCCCTCTCTGTCTAGTAGGGGACCACCCCTCTCTGTCTAGTAGGGGACCACCCCTCTCTGTCTAGTAGGGGACCACCCCTCTCTGTCTAGTAGGGGACCACCCCTCTCTGTCTAGCTGGGAACCACCCCTCTCTGCCTAGCTGAGGGGAGGGACTTCCTCTCTCGGTCTAATTGGGGGGGGGGCACTTCTCTCTGTCTAGCTGGGGGGGGCACCGCTCTCTGTACCACCCCTCTCTGTCTAGCTGGGGACCACCACTCTCTGTCTAGTAGGGGTCCACCCCTCTCTGTCTAGTAGGGACCACCACTCTCTGTCTACTGTAGCTGGGATACACAATTCTCTATCTAGTAGGGGACCACCCATCTCTGTCTAGTAGGGGACCACCCCTCTCTGTCTAGTAAGGGACCACCTCTCTCTGTCTAGTAGGGGACCACCTCTCTCTGTCTAGTAGGGGACCTCCCATCTCTGTCTAGTAGGGGACCACTCCTCTCTGTCTAGTAGGTGACCACCAATCTGTCTAGTAGTTGACCACCCATCTCTGTCTAGTAGGGGACCACCAATCTCTGTCTAGTAGGGGACCACCAATCTCTATCTAGTAGGGGACCACACCTCTCTGTCTAGCTGGGGACCACCCCTCTCTGTCTAGCTGGGAGGGGACCTCCCCTCTCTGTCTAGTAGGGGACCACCCCTCACTGTCTAGTAGGGGACCACCCCTCTCTGTCTAGCTGGGGACCACCCCTCTCTGTCTAGTAGGGGACCACCCCTCTCTGTCTTAGCTGGGGACCACCCCTCTCTGTATAGTAGGGGACCACCCCTCTCTGTCTAGCTGGGGACCACCCCTCTCTGTCTAGTAGGGGACCACCCCTCTCTGTCTAGTAGGGACCACCGCTCTCTGTCTAGTAGGGGACCACCCCTCTCTGTCTAGCTGGGGACCACCCCTCTCTGTCTAGCTGGGAGGGGACCTCCCCTCTCTGTCTAGTAGGGGACCACCCCTCACTGTCTAGTAGGGGACCACCCCTCTTTGTCTAGCTGGGGACCACCCCTCTCTGTCTAGTAGGGGACCATCCCTCTCTGTCTAGTAGGGAACCACCCCTCTCTGTCTAGCTGGGGAACACCCCTCTCTGTCTAGTAGGGGACCAACCCTCTCTGTCTAGTAGGGGACCACCCCTCTCTGTCTAGTAGGGGACCACTCCTCTCTGTCTAGCTGGGAACCACCCCTCTCTGTCTAGCTGAGGGGAGGGACTACCTCTCTCGGTCTAATTGGGGGGGGGGCACCTCTCTCTGTCTAGCTGGGGGGGACACCGCTCTCTGTACCACCCCTCTCTGTCTAGCTGGGGACCACCACTCTCTGTCTAGTAGGGGACCACCCCTCTCTGTCTAGTAGGGACCACCGCTCTCTGTCTACTGTAGCTGGAAGATACAATTCTCTATCTAGTAGGGGAATACCCATCTCTGTCTACTGTAGCTGGGATACACAATTCTCTATCTAGTAGGGGACCACCCATCTCTGTCTAGTAGGGGACCACCCCTCTCTGTCTAGTAGGGGACCACCTCTCTCTGTCTAGTAGGGGACCACCTCTCTCTGTCTAGTAGGGGACCTCCCCTCTCTGTCTAGTAGGGGACCACCCCTCACTGTCTAGTAGGGGACCACCCCTCTCTGTCTAGCTGGGGACCACCCCTCTCTGTCTAGTAGGGGACCACCCCTCTCTGTCTACTGTAGCTGGAAGATACAATTCTCTATCTAGTAGGGGACCACCCATCTCTGTCTACTGTAGCTGGGAGACACAACTCTCTATCTAGTAGGGGACCACCCATCTCTGTCTAGTAGGGGACCACCAATCTCTGTCTAGTAGGGGACCACCAATCTCTATCTAGTAGGGGACCACCCCTCTCTGTCTAGCTGGGGACCACCCCTCTCTGTCTAGCTGGGAGGGGACCTCCCCTCTCTGTCTAGTAGGGGACCACCCCTCACTGTCTAGTAGGGGACCACCCCTCTCTGTCTAGCTGGGGACCACCCCTCTCTGTCTAGTAGGGGACCACCCCTCTCTGTCTAGCTGGGGACCACCCCTCTCTGTATAGTAGGGGACCACCCCTATCTGTCTAGCTGGGGACCACCCCTCTCTGTCTAGTAGGGGACCACCCCTCTCTGTCTAGTAGGGAACACCGCTCTCTGTCTAGTAGGGGACCACCCCTCTCTGTCTAGCTGGGGACCACCCCTCTCTGTCTAGCTGGGAGGGGACATCCCCTCTCTGTCTAGTAGGGGACCACCCCTCACTGTCTAGTAGGGGACCACCCCTCTTTGTCTAGCTGGGGACCACCCCTATCTGTCTATTAGGGGACCATCCCTCTCTGTCTAGTAGGGAACCACCCCTCTCTGTCAAGCTGGGGAACACCCCTCTCTGTCTAGTAGGGGACCACCCCTCTCTGTCTAGTAGGGGTCCACCCCTCTCTGTCTAGTAGGGGACCACCCCTCTCTGTCTAGCTGGGAACCACCCCTCTCTGTCTAGCTGAGGGGAGGGACTACCTCTCTCGGTCTAACTTTGGGGGGTGCACCTCTCTCTGTCTAGCTGGGGGGGGCACCGCTCTCTGTACCACCCCTCTCTGTCTAGCTGGGGACCACCACTCTCTGTCTAGTAGGGGACCACCCCTCTCTGTCTAGTAGGGACCACCGCTCTCTGTCTAGTAGGGGAATACCCATCTCTGTCTACTGTAGCTGGGATACACAATTCTCTATCTAGTAGGGGACCACCCATCCCTGTCTAGTAGGGGACCACCCCTCTCTGTCTAGTAGGGGACCACCTCTCTCTGTCTAGTAGGGGACCAACTCTCTCTGTCTAGTAGGGGACCTCCCCTCTCTGTCTAGTAGGGGACCACCCCTCACTGTCTAGTAGGGGACCTCCCCTCTCTGTTTAGCTGGGGACCACCCCTCTCTGTCTAGCTGGGGACCACTTCTCTCTTTCTAGTAGGGGACCATCCCTCTCTGTCGACTGTAGCAGGGAGAAACAAATATCTGTCTAGTAGAGGACCACCCCTCTATGTTTAGCTGGGGACCACCCCTCTCTGTCTAGTAGGGGACCACCCATCTCTGTATACTGTAGCTGGGAGACACAATTCTCTGTCTAGTAGGGGACCACCCATCTCTGTCTAGTAGGGGACCACCCATCTCTGTCTACTGTAGCTGGGAGACACAATTCTCTATCTAGTAGGGGACCACCCATCTCTGTCTACTGTAGCTGGGAGAAGCACTTCTCTATCTAGTAGGGGGCCACCCATCTCTGTCTAGTAGGGGACCACCCATCTCTGTCTACTGTAGCTGGGAGACACAATTCTCTATCTAGTAGGGGACCACCCATCTCTGTCTACTGTAGCTGGGAGAAGCAATTCTCTATCTAGTAGGGGGCCACCCATCTCTGTCTACTGTCGCTGGGAGATACAATTCTCTATCTAGTAGGGGAATACCCATCTCTGTCTACTGTAGCTGGGATACACAATTCTCTATCTAGTAGGGGACCACCCATCTCTGTCTAGTAGGGGACCACCCCTCTCTGTCTAGTAGGGGACCACCTCTCTCTGTCTAGTAGGGGACCACCTCTCTCTGTCTAGTAGGGGACCACCAATCTCTGTCTACTGTAGCTGGAAGATACAATTCTCTATCTAGTAGGGGACCACCCATCTCTGTCTACTGCAGCTGGGAGACACAACTCTCTATCTAGTAGGGGACCACCCATCTCTGTCTAGTAGGGGACCACTCCTCTCTGTCTAGTAGGGGACCACCAATCTGTCTAGTAGTTGACCACCCATCTCTGTCTAGTAGGGGACCACCAATCTCTGTCTAGTAGGGGACCACCAATCTCTATCTAGTAGGGGACCACGCCTCTCTGTCTAGCTGGGGACCACCCCTCTCTGTCTAGCTGGGAGGGGACCTCCCCTCTCTGTCTAGTAGGGGACCACCCCTCACTGTCTAGTAGGGGACCACCCCTCTCTGTCTAGCTGGGGACCACCCCTCTCTGTCTAGTAGGGGACCACCCCTCTCTGTCTTAGCTGGGGACCACCCCTCTCTGTATAGTAGGGGACCACCCCTCTCTGTCTAGCTGGGGACCACCCCTCTCTGTCTAGTAGGGGACCACCCCTCTCTGTCTAGTAGGGACCACCGCTCTCTGTCTAGTAGGGGACCACCCCTCTCTGTCTAGCTGGGGACCACCCCTCTCTGTCTAGCTGGGAGGGGACCTCCCCTCTCTGTCTAGTAGGGGACCACCCCTCACTGTCTAGTAGGGGACCACCCCTCTTTGTCTAGCTGGGGACCACCCCTCTCTGTCTAGTAGGGGACCATCCCTCTCTGTCTAGTAGGGAACCACCCCTCTCTGTCTAGCTGGGGAACACCCCTCTCTGTCTAGTAGGGGACCACCCCTCTCTGTCTAGTAGGGGACCACCCCTCTCTGTCTAGTAGGGGACCACCCCTCTCTGTCTAGCTGGGAACCACCCCTCTCTGTTTAGCTGAGGGGAGGGACTTCCTCTCTCGGTCTAATTGGGGGGGGGCACCTCTCTCTGTCTAGCTGGGGGGGGCACCGCTCTCTGTACCACCCCTCTCTGTCTAGCTGGGGACCACCACTCTCTGTCTAGTAGGGAACCACCCCTCTCTGTCTAGTAGGGACCACTACTCTCTGTCTACTGTAGCTGGAAGATACAATTCTCTATCTAGTAGGGGAATACCCATCTCTGTCTACTGTAGCTGGGATACACAATTCTCTATCTAGTAGGGGACCACCCATCTCTGTCTAGTAGGGGACCACCCCTCTCTGTCTAGTAAGGGACCACCTCTCTCTGTCTAGTAGGGGACCACCTCTCTCTGTCTAGTAGGGGACCTCTCATCTCTGTCTAGTAGGGGACCACTCCTCTCTGTCTAGTAGGTGACCACCAATCTGTCTAGTAGTTGACCACCCATCTCTGTCTAGTAGGGGACCACCAATCTCTGTCTAGTAGGGGACCACCAATCTCTATCTAGTAGGGGACCACACCTCTCTGTCTAGCTGGGGACCACCCCTCTCTGTCTAGCTGGGAGGGGACCTCCCCTCTCTGTCTAGTAGGGGACCACCCCTCACTGTCTAGTAGGGGACCACCCCTCTCTGTCTAGCTGGGGACCACCCCTCTCTGTCTAGTAGGGGACCACCCCTCTCTGTCTTAGCTGGGGACCACCCCTCTCTGTATAGTAGGGGACCACCCCTCTCTGTCTAGCTGGGGACCACCCCTCTCTGTCTAGTAGGGGACCACCCCTCTCTGTCTAGTAGGGACCACCGCTCTCTGTCTAGTAGGGGACCACCCCTCTCTGTCTAGCTGGGGACCACCCCTCTCTGTCTAGCTGGGAGGGGACCTCCCCTCTCTGTCTAGTAGGGGACCACCCCTCTTTGTCTAGCTGGGGACCACCCCTCTCTGTCTAGTAGGGGACCATCCCTCTCTGTCTAGTAGGGGACCATCCCTCTCTGTCTAGTAGGGGACCACTCCTCTCTGTCTAGCTGGGAACCACCTCTCTCTGTCTAGCTGAGGGGAGGGACTACCTCTCTCGGTCTAATTGGGGGGGGGCACCTCTCTCTGTCTAGCTGGGGGGGACACCGCTCTCTG
Organism: Oncorhynchus mykiss; assembly: GCF_013265735.2. Lineage (NCBI taxonomy): Eukaryota > Metazoa > Chordata > Actinopteri > Salmoniformes > Salmonidae > Oncorhynchus > Oncorhynchus mykiss. The sequence continues at coordinate 56,826,980 of NC_048585.1, read as the reverse complement.
TACCACCCCTCTCTGTCTAGCTGGGGACCACCACTCTCTGTCTAGTAGGGGACCACCCCTCTCTGTCTAGTAGGGACCACCGCTCTCTGTCTACTGTAGCTGGAAGATACAATTCTCTATCTAGTAGGGGAATACCCATCTCTGTCTACTGTAGCTGGGATACACAATTCTCTATCTAGTAGGGGACCACCCATCTCTGTCTAGTAGGGGACCACCCCTCTCTGTCTAGTAGGGGACCACCTCTCTCTGTCTAGTAGGGGACCACCTCTCTCTGTCTAGTAGGGGACCTCCCCTCTCTGTCTAGTAGGGGACCACCCCTCACTGTCTAGTAGGGGACCACCCCTCTCTGTCTAGCTGGGGACCACCCCTCTCTGTCTAGTAGGGGACCACCCCTCTCTGTCTAGCTGGGGACCACCCCTCTCTGTCTAGTAGGGGACCACCCCTCTCTGTCTAGTTGGGGACCACCCCTCTCTGTCTAGTAGGGGACCACCCCTCTCTGTCTAGTAGGGACCACCGCTCTCTGTCTAGTAGGGGACCACCCCTCTCTGTCTAGCTGGGGACCACCCCTCTCTGTTTAGCTGGGAGGGGACCTCCCCTCTCTGTCTAGTAGGGGACCACCCCTCACTGTCTAGAAAGGGGACCACCCCTCTCTGTCCAGCTGGGGACCACCCCTCTCTGTCTAGTAGGGGACCACCCTTCTCTGTCTAGCTGGGGACCACTCCTCTCTGTCTAGTAGGGTACCACCCCTCTCACCACCCCTCTCTGTCTAGCTGGGAACCATCCCTCTCTGTCTAGCTGAGGGGAGGGACTACCTCTCTCGGTCTAGCTTGGGGGGGGGGCACCTCTCTCTGTCTAGCTGGGGGGGGCACCCCTCTCTGTACCACCCCTCTCTGTCTAGCTGGGGACCACCCCTCTCTGTCTAGTAGGGGACCACCGCTCTCTGTCTAGCTGGGAGGGGACCTCCCCTCTCTGTCTAGTAGGGGACCACCCCTCACTGTCTAGTAGGGGACCACCCCTCTCTGTCTAGCTGGGGACCACCCCTCTCTGTCTAGTAGTGGACCACCCTTCTCTGTCTAGCTGGGGACCACCCCTCTCTGTCTTGTAGGGGACCACCCCTCTCTGTCTAGCTGGGGACCACCCCTCTCTGTCTAGTAGGGGACCATCCCTCTCTGTCTAGTAGGGAACCACCCCTCTCTGTCTAGCTGGGGAACACCCCTCTCTGTCTAGTAGGGGACCACCCCTCTCTGTCTAGTAGGGGACCACCCCTCTCTGTCTAGTAGGGGACCACCCCTCTCTGTCTACTCTAGCTGGGAGACACAACTTTCTGTCTAGCTGAGGGGAGGGACTACCTCTCTCGGTCTAACTTTGGGGGTGCACCTCTCTCTGTCTAGCTGGGGGGGGCACCGCTCTCTGTACCACCCCTCTCTGTCTAGCTGGGGACCACCACTCTCTGTCTAGTAGGGGACCAGCCCTCTCTGTCTAGTAGGGACCACCGCTCTCTGTCTAGTAGGGCAATACCCATCTCTGTCTACTGTAGCTGGGATACACAATTCTCTATCTAGTAGGGGACCACCCATCTCTGTCTAGTAGGGGACCACCCCTCTCTGTCTAGTAGGGGACCACCTCTCTCTGTCTAGTAGGGGACCACCTCTCTCTGTCTAGTAGGGGACCTCCCCTCTCTGTCTAGTAGGGGACCACCCCTCACTGTCTAGTAGGGGACCACCCCTCTCTGTTTAGCTGGGGACCACCCCTCTCTGTCTAGCTGGGGACCACTTCTCTCTTTCTAGTAGGGGACCACCCCTCTCTGTCGACTGTAGCAGGGAGAAACAAATATCTGTCTAGTAGAGGACCACCCCTCTATGTTTAGCTGGGGACCACCTCTCTCTGTCTAGTAGGGAACCACCCCTCTCTGTCTAGTAGGGGACCACCCATCTCTGTATACTGTAGCTGGGAGACACAATTCTCTTTCTAGTAGGGGACCACCCATCTCTGTCTAGTAGGGGACCACCCATCTCTGTCTACTGTAGCTGGGAGACACAATTCTCTATCTAGTAATGGACCACCCATCTCTGTCTACTGTAGCTGGGAGAAGCACTTCTCTATCTAGTAGGGTGCCACCCATCTCTGTCTAGTAGGGGACCACCCATCTCTGTCTACTGTAGCTGGGAGACACAATTCTCTATCTAGTAGGGGACCACCCATCTCTGTCTACTGTAGCTGGGAGAAGCAATTCTCTATCTAGTAGGGGGCCACCCATCTCTGTCTACTGTAGCTGGGAGATACAATTCTCTATCTAGTAGGGGAATACCCATCTCTGTCTACTGTAGCTGGGATACACAATTCTCTATCTAGTAGGGGACCACCCATCTCTGTCTAGTAGGGGACCACCCCTCTCTGTCTAGTAGGGGACCACCTCTCTCTGTCTAGTAGGGGACCACCTCTCTCTGTCTAGTAGGGGACCACCAATCTCTGTCTACTGTAGCTGGAAGATACAATTCTCTATCTAGTAGGGGACCACCCATCTCTGTCTACTGTAGCTGGGAGACACAACTCTCTATCTAGTAGGGGACCACCCATCTCTGTCTAGTAGGGGACCACTCCTCTCTGTCTAGTAGGGGACCACCAATCTGTCTAGTAGTTGACCACCCATCTCTGTCTAGTAGGGGACCACCAATCTCTGTCTAGTAGGGGACCACCAATCTCTATCTAGTAGGGGACCACGCCTCTCTGTCTAGCTGGGGACCACCCATCTCTGTCTAGCTGGGAGGGGACCTCCCCTCTCTGTCTAGTAGGGGACCACCCCTCACTGTCTAGTAGGGGACCACCCCTCTCTGTCTAGCTGGGGACCACCCCTCTCTGTCTAGTAGGGGACCACCCTTCTCTGTCTAGCTGGGAACCACCCCTCTCTGTCTACTGTAGCTGGGAGACACAACTTTCTGTCTAGTAGGGGACCACCCCTCTCTGTCTAGCTGGGAACCACCCCTCTCTGTCTAGCTGAGGGGAGGGACTACCTCTCTCGGTCTTGCTTGGGGGGGGGGCACCTCTCTCTGTCTAGCTGGAGGGGGGCACCCCTCTCTGTACCACCCCTCTCTTTCTAGCTGAGGACCACCCATCTCTGTCTAGCTGGGGACCACCCCTCTCTGTCTAGTAGTTGAACACCCCTCTCTGTCTAGTAGGGGACCACCCCTCTCTGTCTACTGTAGCTGGGAGACACAACTCTCTGTCTAGTAGGGGACCACCCCTCTCTGTCTAGTAGGGGACCACCCCTCTCTGTCTAGCTGGGGACCACCCCTCTCTGTCTAGTAGGGGACCACCCCTCTCTGTCTAGCTGGGGACCACCCCTCTCTGTCTATTAGGGGACCACCCCTCTCTGTCTAGCTGGGGGGGGAACACCTATCTCTGTCTAGCTGGGGACCACCCCTCTCTGACTAGCTGGGGGGGGAACACCTATCTCTGTCTAGTAGGAGACCACCCCTCTCTGTTTAGTAGGGGACCACCCCTCTCTGTCTAGTAGGGGACCACCCCTCTCTGTCTAGCTGGGGACCACCCCTCTCTGTCTAGTAGGGGACCACCCCTCTCTGTCTAGCTGGGGACCACCCCTCTCTGTCTAGCTGAGGACCACCCGTCTCAGTCTAGTAGGGGACCTCCCATCTCTGTACCACCCCTCTCTGTCTAGTAGGGGACCACCCCTCTCTGTCTAGCTGGGGACCACCCCTCTCTATTTAGCTGGGGAAGCTTTGTTATACAGGGTGGCAAAAAAGTATCTAGTCAGCCACCAATTGTGCAAGTTCTCCCCCTTAAAAAGATGAGAGAGGCCTGTAATTTTCATCATAGGTACACTTCAACTATGACAGACAAAATGAGAAGAAAAATCCAGAAAATCACATTGTAGGATTTTTAATGAATTTATTTGCAAATTATGTTGGAAAATAAGTATTTGGTCACCTACAAACTAGCAAGATTTCTGGCTCTCACAGACCTGTAACTTCTTCTTTATGAGGCTCCCCTGTCCTCCACTCATTACCTGTATTAATGGCACCTGTTTGAACTTGTTATCAGTATAAAAGACACCTGTCCACAACCTCAAACAGTCACACTCCAAACTCCACTATGGCCAAGACCAAAGAGCTGTCAAAGGACACCAGCAACAAAATGGTAGACCTGCACAAGGCTGGGAAGACTGAATCTGCAATAGGTAAGCAGCTTGGTTTGAAGAAATCAACTGTGGGAGCAATTATTAGGAAATGGAAGACATACAAGACCACTGATAATCTCCCCCAATCTGGGGCTCCATGCAAGATCTCACCCCATGGGGTCAAAATGATCACAAGAACGGTGAGCAAAAATACCAGAACCACACAGGGGGACCTAGTGAATGACCTGCAGAGAGCTGGGACCAAAGTAACAAAGCCTACCATCAGTAACACACTACGCCGCCAGGGACTCAAATCCTGCAGTGCCAGACGTGTCCCCCTGCTTAAGCCAGTACATGTCCAGGCCCGTCTGAAGTTTGCTAGAGAGCATTTGGATGATCCAGAAGAAGATTGGGAGAATGTGATATGGTCAGATGAAACCAAAATATAACTTTTTGGTAAAAACTCAACTTGTCGTGTTTGGAGGACAAAGAAGGCTCAGTTGCATCCAAAGAACAGCATACCTACTGTGAAGCATGGGGGTGGAAACATCATTTTTCGTGAGATTTTGAGTGAAAACCTACTTCCATCAGCAAGGGCATTGAAGATGAAACGCGGCTGGGTCTTTCAGCATGACAATGATCCCAAGCACACCACCCGGGCTACGAAGGAGTGGCTTCGTAAGAAGCATTTCAAGGTCCTGGAGTGGCCTAGCCAGTCTCCAGATCTCAACCCCATAGAAAATCTTTGGAGGGGGTTGAAAGTCCGTGTTGCCCAGCAACAGCCCCAAAACATCACTGCTCTAGAGGAGATCTGCATGGAGGAATGGGCCAAAATACCAGCAACAGTGTGTGAAAACCTTGTGAAGACTTACAGAAAAAGTTTGACCTCTGTCATTGCCAACAAAGGGTATACAGTGGGGCAAAAAAGTATTTAGTCAGCCACCAATTGTGCAAGTTCTCCCACTTAAAAAGATGAGAGAGGCCTGTAATTTTCATCAGATCAAATATCATCAAACATCAAATACTTATTTTCCACCATAATTTGCAAATAAATTCTTTAAAAATCCTACATTGTGATTTTCTGGATTTGTTTTCTAATTTTGTCTGTCATTGTTGAAGTGTACCTATGATGAAAATTACAGGCCTCTCTCATCGTTTTAAGTGGGAGAACTTGCACAATTGGTGGCTGACTAAATACTTTTTTGCCCCACTGTACGTGACTTGTTTACTTTTGGGTTACTTGTTCCATTCAATTTCAACTGAAGGGCTTTATTGGCATGGGAAATACAAGGGAAGTAGATAATAAACAAAAGTGAAATAAACAATACAAATTTACAGTAAACATTACACTCACAAAAGATCCAAAAGAATAAAGACATTTAAAATGTCATATTATATCTATATGCAGTGTTGTAACGATGTGCAAATAGTTATTAAAGTAGCCCCCAAAGTAAAATTATCATTCCTAATTTGACAAAGTCTTTTCAGTGTGAACACAAAGTGCTGTCAAGTGTATATTAAAAACTGATTGTATGGATTTATGTTTTGAATAAATAATGCTGGCAATATTTTCAGAATTATTATCAACTTGTTGTTAAGGATTATTTGTGGCCTGCCTTTGAGAGTATAAAGCAGTATCTAATTCACTCTTCATCCCGGGGCGGCAGGTAGCCTAGTGGGGCGGCAGGTAGCCTATTGGGGCGGCAGGTAGCCTAGTGGTAGCCTAGTGGGGCGGCAGGTAGCCTAGTGAGGCGGCAGGTAGCCTAGTGTGGCGGCAGGTAGCCTATTGGTAGCCTAGTGGGGCGGCAGGTAGCCTATTGGTAGCCTAGTGGGGCGGCAGGTAGCCTAGTGTGGCGGCAGGTAGCCTATTGGTAGCCTAGTGGGGCGGCAGGTAGCCTATTGGTAGCCTAGTGGGGCGGCAGGTAGCCTATTGGTAGCCTAGTGGGGCGGCAGGTAGCCTAGTGGGGCGGCAGGTAGCCTAGTGAGGCGGCAGGTAGCCTAGTGTGGCGGCAGGTAGCCTATTGGTAGCCTAGTGGGGCGGCAGGTAGCCTATTCGGGCGGCAGGTAGCCTATTGGTAGCATAGTGGGCGGCAGGTAGCCTGTTGGGGCGGTAGAGTAGCCTAGTGGTTAGAGCGTTGGACTAGTAACCGGAAGGTTGCAAGATCAAACCCCCGAGCTGACAAGGTACAAATCTGTCATTCTGCCCCTGAACAGGCAGTTAACCCACTGTTCCTGGGCTGTCATTGAAAATAAGAATTTGTTCTTAGCTGACTTGCCTAGTTAAATAAAGGTAAAATAAAATAGTGGGGAGGCAGGTAGCCTAGTGGGTCGACAGGTAGCCTAGTGGGGCAGCAGGTAGCCTAGTGGGGCAGCAGGTAGCCTAGTGGGTCGGCAGGTAGCCTAGTGGGGCTGCAGGTAGCCTAGCGGGGCTGCAGGTAGCCTAGCGGGGCGGCAGGTAGCCTAGTGGGGAGGCAGGTAGCCTAGTGGTTAGAGCGTTGGGCCAGTAACCGAAAGTGTTGCTAGATCAAATCCCAGATGTGACAAGGTAGAGCATCATTGTAAATAAGAATTTGTTCTCAACTGACTTGCTTAGTTACAATTCTATCATGCAATTCCACAACAGACCAACAGAGGGGGCACATGTTGTCATCTCCAGGGAGACATTACAGTGTGCACCACTGGCTGAGGAGAGGGCAAGCTGATCCAATGACTATCTCGTACTCTACGCTACGTTTCATTTGACCCGACTTGACCAGATTGCAGAAAACCACACAATTTCAGACTTCCCACTGATATGCAAGCATGGGCTGGTTTGAGAGGCTAAATCAAAGTGCATACATTAAAAGCTTAATGTCAAAGACAGAGATACTATCTAAACAGGGGAAAGTTTCACATGTCTCTACTGATTTGAATTCCCTTATTAAAATTAAATTGCTCAGTAACTACTCTAAAAACAACATTGCAACATAGCATATTCTTTACATATTAAATTACATAGTTTTTTTCCAACTCGTCTTTGACATGACATTTAATTCTAATAATTCCTCGCTGTTGTGTGGATGTTTTGTATTACAGCGTTTGACGCCGACTTGCTCTGTTGAAGCCCGACGTCTTCCATTCTCTCCCCTGTTCCACTCCGCTGCTGTTCCTCCAAGGTGCATCGGCCGGACAATGCACCCGAAGTGAGCCATGAATAGCCAGTGTGTTACTCTGACCTGCATATTCAGCAGGCGGAAAAATCTGGGATGGAGAGGAGAGGACAGACAGGAGAAAAGAACAACAAAGGAAGGCAGGGGGAGATCCACGCACACAGTGGATGTACACTGTAGACGGGAGCCGTCCTGACACATCCATACAGAACAGCATGTCCAACAACAATGAAGAGATGATGAAGCAGGGAGGAAGGACGAGATCTAGCCAATCCAGATTCTCAGTGCAGCCTGCGTAGAGCTGCTGGCTCATTATGGCATATTAACATTATGGCTGTGTAAGTGCTGTATGTCTCCATGACTGTTTTTAGACATCGCATACACCAAAAGTGTGTATATTTGTGGATGTGGCTTCATGTGAGTTGAATGTAGTTAGACGACAATAAGTCAATATTAATTTTTCTTATATTCCCTGGTTCGTGTGGGTCTGTGTTTCGTTCATTTAACAACTTGGAGACCGCTGTAACATGAAATAGCAGGCAGGGATTATAAAGGAAGAGCTTTCTGAGACGGAAAGGATTGAATGAGATCATCTAATTTAAATATTCACACACAGGATAACACACACACACACACATGCAAAATAGATTACACGTGTTTCATTCACCAACACACACACACACGCACGCACGCACGCACGCACGCACACACACACACACACACACACACGCACCCGCACGCACCCGCACCCGCACGCGCACGCACACGCACACGCACACACAATCGTACATGTTACACAAACACAAAGCCATAATCACCTTTGACACACACAAACGTGTCCAGTGAACATGAACACACGTGAGACGTAGTTGACCTTTGACACACACAAACGTGTCGAGCAAATGGGTCTTCTGCCAACACCACCGCACGTTAGGAAATGATGACCGTCATTTTCCTCCACTTTGACAATGGCTGGTATAAGCTGGTGAGCCAATCACATGTCCAAAATGCTTCATTATATCATAATGACACCTATTTGAAGGACTAATCAAGCAATTAAAAACATGTTTTTTTTTGGACAGAGGAACTAGTGTAACTATGGAAATCCATTTGGCATTCTTTCAGCCACATCTCTTCCTGAGGTTGCAATGTTCAGTTTATATATATATAGTCAGTTAAGAACAAATTCTTATTTTCAATGATGGCCTACCGGGGAACAGTGGCTTGTTCAGGGGCAGAGCGACAGATTTGTACCTTGTCAGTTCGGGGATATGAACTTGCAACCTTTCGGTTCCTAGTCCAACTCTCTAACCACTAGGCTACCCTGCCGCCCCAGGTTTATCGTTCCCTATTAATGACTTTGAAGTGTGACTGCGAGTGAAAGGAGAAGACATTAAAGGATCATTGGCTTTTTCCCTTGGATGTTGAATGGTTCGCTAGCTAACTCTTGCTAATGATAGCCATGTAAAGGGGGGGGGGGGGGGGGCAGAGGAATAGGTTCTGATCATGCAGCACAACAGGAGTAGGCTGTACTGTATTCACACACACATAGACACACATACAGACACATACAGACACACACACACACACACACAAACACACACACACACACACACACACACACACACACACACACACACACACACACACACACACACACACACACACACACACACACACACACACACACACACACACACATGAAATGGCCAGTGCCTCTCTAGGTCTAATGTATATCGTTGTAACCACCATCTTACCATATAGTCAAATGTTGAAGTTTGCATAAGGGTTGTATCCACAGCATTACTCAAAAAGGATTACACACACTCTTAGGAATAAGAGTTCCAACAGGGTTCTACGGCTGTCCCCATAGGAGAACTTAGAACCCTTTTAAATTCCAGGTAGATCTCAAAAGGGTTCAACCTGGAACCAAAAGGGTTCAACCTGGAACCAAAAAGGGTTATACCTGGAACCAAAAAGGGTTCTACCTGGAAACAAAAAGGGTTATACCTGGAAGCAAAAGGGTTCTACCTGGAAACAAAAGGGTTCTACCTGGAACCAAAAAGGTTCTACCTGGAACCAAAAAGGTTCTACCTGGAAACAAAAGGGTTCTACCTGGAAACAAAAGGGTTCTACCTGGAACCAAAAAGGTTCTACCTGGAACCAAAAAGGTTCTACCTGGAACCAAAAAAAGGTTTCTTCAAAGTGTTCTCCTATGGGGACAGCCGAATAACCCTTTTAGGTTGAACAAATATAGGTGAACAAATATATATCTGTTGACGCGCCCTTGAGCAAGGCACTGAACCCTAATTGCTCCTCTCTGGAAAATAATGTCTGCTAAAAATCTAGTCTATTTACACTTGAAATTAAATTTTACTCCTGGCAAGGTGATCAAAGACTACCGGAAGTGAGTGACATACTTGTGCCCTCTACTTTTATCTGAAATTGTCTACAGGATTACCTTTTTTCTTCCTGATTGTAGTTTAGAATGGTTGGCAATGTTCAATTTGCTTACGGGGCTTAAGGATATCAGTTCTGTCCAGATAGGCTTGTTCTATTGTACTCAGAAAAGCTTTTTCAATAAAGACAGCGATCAGAGAATAATTTGAATATGGTATCTGGGTTCACACACACACACACACACACACACACACATAGATTTGCACGCATTTGCGTGATTTTTGCACGATCTGCACATATACGTGGGCACTCACACACACACACACACACACACACACACACACACACACACACACACACACACACACACACACACACACATAGTAACACACGCTACATGCTTACAATGCATACTTCATTTTGTTGTACAATGTCCCATTTTGTGTCTGTAGTTAGATAACCTTGATACCTGCATAAGAGATGTCAAATCTGCCAACATTACACCTCTCATTTCTCCCCTCTCTGCCCCCACATATTCATTTAGGAACACGTATCTGCAGTACAGTCTGTTCTGTTCCCAGAGTCAATGACACCTGCTCAATTCCCATAAATACAGCTGAATGGTCCACTGAGAGTCCACTGAGAGGCACTAAGGCAGCCTACTGAATGGCACTAAGGCAGCCTACTGTTGATGTGCTGAATGGGATGGCAAGGTGAGAGTTGGGCATAAAGTGTCTCCCTGCCTGCCTGCTTTCCTGCCTGTCTCCCTCCCTGCCTGTCTCCCTGCCTGCCTGTCTGTCTGCCTTCCTGCATTCCTGCCTGTCTCCCTGCCTGCCTGTCTGTCTGCCTGCCTTCCTGCCTGTCTCCCTGCCTGCCTGTCTGTCTGCCTGTCTCCCTGCCTGCCTTCCTGTCTATCTCCCTGCCTGCCTGCCCTCCTGCCTGTCTCCCTCCCTGCCTGTCTGTCTGTCTGTCTGCCTGGGTTATTTCCTCTGAACTCAACAAATCCAACGGAAATGAGGTGTTTACTGTAAATGGGACACTTCAAATCTTTTCAGTATTGATTCAATGAGTCTGGTTTGTAATCACACTCAATTTCCATCAGCTTTTTTTTTGTGCTCGGAAAAAGGTCCACCATCAACACTCAATGAAATAGATAGATCCAGAAAGATTTAGAAAATAAAATGTTTGACAACGAATATAGAGTGAGAGATGTATTCATGTTTCGAATGTTGCTCCACGTTCTTAACATAGAACGTCTATAACCTTTAACCCTGGATGTTATCACCTATGAACCCAGGTCTGTTTTCTCAATATTGCCAAAGCAGACTCAGATACCTTCGATTTCCTCTCGGATCCTGACACATAACTTGAGAAATAACCTCTGTACGTGTTCCATTTCCACCACTGAAATACGACTGTCAGAAAGCAGACTTTGATACATGACAACCGAGCAATGAGTTCAGGCAAGTCCTGCTGCATTCGCATCAAAATGCCCAAAGTGGAGAGCGTGACTTGAGTTCATCACCTGATGACATGTGATTGGCATGTTATGGCATGTCTTTGGCATGTTATGGCATGTTATTGGCATGTTGTGACATGTTATTGGCATGTTATGACAAGTTATTGGCATGGTATGACATGTTATTGGCATGTGATGACATGTTATTGGCATGTGATGACATGTTATTGGCATGGTATGACATGTTATTGGCATGGTATGACATGTTATTGGCATGTGATGACATGTTATTGGCATGTGATGACATGTTATTGGCATGTGATGACATGTTATTGGCATGGTATGAGATGTTATTGGCATGTGATGACATGTTATTGGCATGTGATGACATGTTATTGGCATGTGATGACATGTTATTGGCATGGTATGATATGTTATTGGCATGTGATGACATGTTATTGGCATGTGATGACATGTTATTGGCATGTGATGACATGTTATTGGCATGTGATGACATGTTATTGGCATGGTATGAGATGTTATTGGCATGTGATGACATGTTATTGGCATGTGATGACATGTTATTGGCATGTGATGACATGTTATTGGCATGTGATGACATGTTATTGGCATGTGATGACATGTTATTGGCATGTCTTCACTGCTGGAGGTGCCATGGCACAGTTAACATTTCTTGTCAAAGCCCTATTCAAGGCCTAAGAAAATATACTTATTCTCTAAAGGTGTGTAGTTGGAATAAATATATGGTATATAAATATAAATATATGGTATATAAATATAAATATATGGTATATAAATATAAATATATGGTATATAAATATAAATATATGGTATATAAATATAAATATATGGTATATAAATATAAATATATGTTATATAAATATAAATATATGGTATATAAATATAAATATATGGTATATAAATATAAATATATGGTATATAAATATAAATATATGGTATATAAATATAAATATATGGTATATAAATATAAATATTTGTTATATAAATATAAATATATGGTATATAAATATAAATATATGGTATATAAATATAAATATATGGTATATAAATATAAATATATGGTATATAAATATAAATATATGGTATATAAATATAAATATATGGTATATAAATATAAATATATGCAGAACATGCGATGATATGGGTTGGTAAGTAACAAGTCTGTGAGATGATAAGTGGTCTTCGCCTTGGTGGAACTGACATTTTAATATTAAGTCAAAAATTGAGATGAATGTCAAAGTCTCCTATTTACAATGGACCCCTGTCAGAATTGGCTTGATCCGAACTCACAGCGAACCTCCACCACTTTGGGCAATCCGGATTCTGATCCACCAGTTCAACTCATCGAATGTTTAATACACCTACCGTACTGCATGATGTCTTTAATTTCAGTCCCTCTTCCAAATGTATTTTCTAGTAGAGGAATAAGATCTGTGAAATGGAGAAGGACTAGGAACCATTTCCAATTTGAATTAGCGGTCTTTGTAACAAACTCAGGCCGGCGTTATCCCTCTGAAGCTTTAATTAACAGCCTATTGGTTTCAAAATATCAAAAGGTTGGGTGAAACGGTGTCATCGTTCCTCCCTGTCTGTGATGGAGAAAGATTCTGTGTGTGTGTGTGTGTGTGTGTGTGTGTGTGAGAACAGTCTGTGTGTGTGTGTGTGTGTGCGTGTGCGTATATGCGTGTGTGCGAACAGTGTGTGTGTGTGTGTGTGTGTGTGTGTGTGTGTGTGTGTGTGTGTGTGTGTGTGTGTGTGTGTGTGTGTGCGTGCGTGTGCGTGTGTGTGTGTGTGAACAGTCTGTGTGTGTGTGCGTGTGCGTATATGTGTGTGTGCGAACAGTGTGTGTGTGTGTGTGTGTGTGTGTGTGTGTGTGTGCGTGCGTGCATGCGAACAGTGTATTTGTGTGTGTGTGTGTGTGCGTGTGAACAGTGTGTGTGTCCTTCCTTGTGTGTGTGTTAGTGTGTGTCCACACTGCGGTGTTCAATAACACACTCTCACACTACATATAAATCAGATATAATGCCAAGAATGTGACGTCAGGCCGCCGACATTAGCAGAGACAGAGCTTTACAAATCGCTGCAAATCTTGGGGATGTTGGATTTTCCCTCTCTAGCTGCTGCTGCTGCTCCTCCTGCAAATAATTGCCCTGCGTGTAGCCGGGTCTGGAATGGAGAGGAATGAACATACATTAGCGGATTATACCCTAATCTCAATGTAGCACTTCACATTTCTGCCAGCGGAACACATTTAGCTGAGGGAAGCAGCACGACCGCTGATCTGTCTGTTTCTCTCTTCCCTTCTCTCTCTCTGAAATGCTGCAGTGATGATGATGATGATGATGATGATGATGATGATGATGATGATGACGAAGAACACTATCTCCTGGAGAATGAGGTCATCCAACGCTGATCAGCTCAACTCTCAATAAAGGATTTCCTGAAACCGATTAGGTAATGCCGCTATATGGTCCTGTTAGATGGGAAGGGAGAGATAATGTTTTCTACATGCAAGAATAAGGAGATTGAGGCAAAAATAAAAAATTTATGTACAATTTATTAAGCAGTTCCTGCAACTTTCAGATATGTGTTACCTTTAGACAGTAGATGTAGAGATCTGTCTATTCTATTTCTGGAGACAGCCGACCCGGTTTCCCATTCACCTGCATGGATCATCATCCCAATCAATGCCTCTTCCAATCAGCCAGTGGTGCAAGACAAACACGACTCTGAATCTGCTTCGTCCATCTGCTACCAGTCTATGTCAAACAGAGAGAGAGAGAGAGAGAGAGAGAGAGAGAGAGAGAGAGAGAGAGAGAGAGAGAGAGAGAGAGAGAGAGAGAGAGAGAGAGAGAGAGAGAGAGAGAGTTACAGGGAGAGAGAGAGAGAGAGAGAGAGAGAGAGAGAGAGAGAGAGAGAGAGAGAGAGAGAGAGAGACATGACACATTGTTCCACGTCTATTCATGACATCTGTTCCCGTGACAACTGTGCTAATTTATTCGGGGAGTTCACGATTCAAATCGAGTTTGTTTTCAACAATTCTTCTGATGAAGGTGCATTTGAAACGCGATGAATCACGCATTACATTTCATCCAGTCAGCGGCCTGTATCAAACAGGGACTGGATGGTTGTAGGATCTGAATTGACAGGGACTGGTTGCAGTTGTGGGCTGACACTGATAAGATGACAGGCTGTGATGGCCACCCCATAAAGGATCGATGAGGCACATGGTAATGCATCTCTACAATATAACCTTTAGTCACAGGAAATCGATGGATTCCCTTGGAAACCACACCAGGGTGGCTGGGAATGTGGTTGGATATTGTGAACCCTTGCAAGGTAGAACAATATATGTGCATTTGAGGACTTCTGATACAGTCAAAAAAAAATCGTATTTTTAAGGAATGTGTATACCATATCAAGATTATCATTGTTGAAAGATCATATCATCAAACTTCAGTCTTTTAATTTCTACTTTCTACTTTTTGATTTCATAATTATTTCATAAGTCTTATCTATTTAATTTCAAAACACATGTAGGATTAATTTACCTTCCATAGAGTTAGTGATATAGCCTAACTTTAGCGTTTTAGTCTGAAAGTTCTGCTTAGAAACTTCCAGATGAATGTATAGTTTATTGAAGGTAACAGCTATGTGACATTGAGTGAAGGCCTAGAGAGGCCTAATCATTGAATACACCGAGATAAAAAAATAAAGAATTTTAGTTGTTCTCCTTTTACCTCTGCCAGTTGAATCAGGGTGTAGCAAAACTCCTGTTCTCCTCCTCGTGTAATTAGTGTTCAGTACTGTCTGGTCTCTGGTCTCTTGGGTAATTTGTGTTCAGTACTGTCTGGTCTCTGGTCTCGCTCTGTAGCCCTGACCATACAGAGCTCCTTTATTATGACCTGTTCTGCTGACCAGAGGAACATGAAGAACCTTATAATACCTTCTCCCACAATCCCTCCTCACCCTTTTCCCGCTTGCCTATTCTCTATTCTCAGACAGGCCCTACCCTGACCCCTGTAGTCTATTTCTCCTCTAGCCCTAAGGTGGGACTAGTACTGATGCTTCATCCTTAGGAGGAAATTACTGTATAAGAATCCACAGGACAAAAATAAAGAAGGTTCTCCAGAGAGAATGAAAACTTACTGTGGTAATGTAGCCTGAGATGAAATACCTAGAGGAATGGATTGGTGTGCACCATTAGATATAAATATTTTAATTAGTATTTTATCTCGCCTTCCGCCTGGTGTTGTCCCAGGAGTTACGGCAGGAAGAGGAGATGTTAAGTCAGGATATTGATGTTTTTTCAGACATCAGAGTATAGGCATGGTGGGAATGCATACTGAGAAGGAATGTCATTGATTGGTCCATAGATGTGTCCCCCCCCGACCGTTACGGAATAGCGATCATCATCCCCCTTGATTCAGTTTACCACCCTGTGAACCGTTGAGTGAAAATAGGTTTTAATTGGTATGTACCAGCATGATTACAATCAATACACATGCATGCTGAGGACGAAGAAGGGAAAAAAAAGTTCCTCAATCAGACCTTTTTTTTTCTCAAGATTATCCCTCGAAAAATGCAAGTCCCTGTGAGTATAGATGACTTTAAAGAGATTAGCCTGAATCCACACCACGGTTGTCTGTAAAAAAATAAATATATATATATATAAAAAAATATATGTTTTCAAAAAACTAAAGCTCAGTATCTGTGCGTTAGGAAGCAAGCCAAGTCTTTGAACGTTATTCCAAGTTGCCGTTGGCTGAAGAGGCGGGTGGGTCAATCAGCAGCAGAGCTTGTTGCTACAGGATTATAGGGGTCTATAGGAGAGTTTATCTCCCTCCTGGTCCATCCTGGGCACCCATTGATTGTGACCCCATTTTGTTTCAATTCATCTTTTATGGCTTAAGCCTGTGGCTGTGTCCGCCCTGGGTGCCAAATTCTGAATTGTGAGCGTCATGCCTAAAATCCGGGAAAGAGATAGATTGAGGCGGCTCTCGGCTTTTCACAATGCATTGTCCTTTTGCTATGGAACCTGGATGGAAACATGACTACTGCCAGGGTGAAACATGGCTACTGCCAGGGTGAAACATGGAGGAACATGACTACTGTCAGGGTGAAACATAACTACTGTCAGGGTGAAACATGGAGGAACATGACTACTGCCAGGGTGAAACATGGAGCAACATGACTACTGCCAGGGTGAAACATGACTACTGCCAGGGTGAAACATGGAGGAACATGACTACTGTCAGGGTGAAACATGGAGGAACATGACTACTGCCAGGGTGAAACATGGAGCAACATGACTACTGCCAGGGTGAATCATGACTACTGCCAGGGTGAAACATGACTACTGCCAGGGTGAAACATGGTGAAACATGGAGGAACATGACTACTGTCAGGGTGAAACATGGTGAAACATGGAGGAACATGACTACTGTCAGGGTGAAACATGACTACTGCCAGGGTGAAACATGACTACTGCCAGGGTGAAACATGACTACTGCCAGGGTGAAACATGACTACTGCCAGGGTGAAACATGGAGCAACATGACTACTGTCAGGGTGAAACATGACTACTGTCAGGGTGAAACATGGAGGAACATGACTACTGCCAGGGTGAAACATGACTACTGCCAGGGTGAAACATGACTACTGCCAGGGGGAAACATGACTACTGCCAGGGTGAAACATGACTACTGCCAGGGTGAAACATGACTACTGCCAGGGTGAAACATGGAGGAACAGGACTACTGCCAGGGTGAAACATGGAGGAACATGACTACTGCCAGGGTGAAACATGGAGGAACATGACTACTGTCAGGGTGAAACATGACTACTGTCAGGGTGAAACATGGAGGAACATGACTACTGCCAGGGTGAAACATGGAGGAACATGACTACTGACAGGGTGAAACATGGAGCAACATGACTACTGTCAGGGTGAAACATGACTACTGTCAGGGTGAAACATGGAGGAACGTGACTACTGTCAGGGTGAAACATGACTACTGCCAGGGTGAAACATGGAGGAACATGACTACTGCCAGGGTGAAACATGACTACTGTCAGGGTGAAACATGACTACTGCCAGGGTGAAACATGACTACTGCCAGGGTGAAACATGGAGCAACATGACTACTGCCAGGGTGAAACATGACTACTGTCAGGGTGAAACATGGAGGAACATGACTACTGTCAGGGTGAAACATGGAGGAACATGACTACTGCCAGGCTGAAACATGACTACTGTCAGGGTGAAACATGGAGGAACATGACTACTGTCAGGGTGAAACATGGAGCAACATGACTACTGCCAGGGTGAAACATGACTACTGCCAGGGTGAAACATGGAGGAACATGACTACTGCCAGGGTGAAACATGACTACTGTCAGGGTGAAACACGTCTACTGTCAGGGTGAAACATGGAGGAACATGACTACTGTCAGGGTGAAACATGACTACTGCCAGGGTGAAACATGACTACTGCCAGGGTGAAACATGACTACTGTCAGGGTGAAACATGACTACTGTCAGGGTGAAACATGACTACTGTCAGGGTGAAACATGACTACTGCCAGGGATAAACATGACTACTGTCAGGATGAAACATGACTACTGTCAGGGTGAAACATGACTACTGTCAGGGTGAAACATGGAGGAACATGACTACTGCCAGGGTGAAACATGACTACTGCCAGGGTGAAACATGGAGGAACATGACTACTGCCAGGGTGAAACATGACTACTGCCAGGGTGAAACATGACTACTGCCAGGGTGAAACATGGAGGAACATTGACTACTGCCAGGGTGAAACATGGAGGAACATGACTACTGCCAGGGTGAACATTTTTTAAGGGAAAGGGGGATACCTAGTCACTGGTTGAACTGAATGCAGTGGGTTAACTGCCTTGCTCAGGGGCAGAATGGCAGATTTTTACCTTGTCAGCTCTAGGATTTGAGCCCTTAGGGATTCGGGTCTTGCAGGTTCCATGGGATTCTGGCAGGAATGGGAGACAAGTTCTGGACAGGACAGGATCAGTCTACAGGAACAGGCAGTACAGGAAGAGTTTTTTTTCGGGCATAAATATATCATGTGTGGAGAATTGAATCGAAACAGCAACAGTGTAGCCAAGGCCGAATAATGTTCACTTTAAAAATCAATACAAAACATATATGCTCATTTCCCCCTTCCCCCTCGGGTCTCTTGCTCCTCGCTCCAGTTGTTGCCAGTCACTCGGAGACGTCAGAGTCAGATGCCAATAAGCAGAACGATGAAGCCTTCAAGGAATTGTTTTAGCTACATTTGTCTTTGACAAGGAAGTAACCAAATACCCAGCTAAAAAAGGCTACCAACCGGAGAACGGGAGACGCGGCCGGGAGCCGCATAAATACATTTAGAAAATGTTATAAAAAAAACGATGTATTATTAGCTAGCTAGCTATCTACAGCAGGCCACTATGTGTAGGCTGCTTGTTACTGTAGCTCGTTAGCTAGCCAAACTTTACACACTATAGCTAAGTGAACTAGCATCAGCTAGTTAACTTCATATTAGCTTGTCATCTAGATGTAGGCCTATTTATCATTGTAATTGAAAAACTTTATCATCCAAATTAATTTGTAGATGACAGCAATGGAAGAGTGTGAAATTGTATTCTGCTCCAGCTGTCAGAATAGGGAGTATAGGTTGTGGGATGACATTATGAAAATGTTCTCCGGTTTTAGTCCCTAGAGAGGAAAACTATGCAGACAGACACAGAGAGATAATAGTCAGGGCTGTCTAACTGTAATAAAATGAAGCCTGTTTCTTTGTGATGTCTCTCATCAGATATGGAGAGCTGTGAAAAGCCTGTCTGCAGATGACGAGGTCCCCGTGAACGTCCCACAAGACTGCTGGCACGTCCTTCTACACCGTGGGTTGCATGGGTACTTATGTTAGCACATGATGTGTGCAACAATACAGTTATAGAAGTCACACACAATGTAGGCTACACACGTATTACAACTGTAGCAGGACAATCCTTCTCCTAGAGGTCTGCTGGGTGTGCAGGATTCTGTTCCACCCCGGTGCTAACACACCTGATTCAACTAATAACCTGATACTACTGTGTATTATTGTTGGGCTGGAAGTAGAAGTCTGCTCACCCAGTAGATCGGGGAGTGGAGTAAGGTTGGTGTAGGGAGCATTGTACTTCTATCTCGTGTATGTGCCTGAGAATGGTTTTAGAATACAGAGACAAAATCAGAAGGTCAATGGCATGGAGGATTGCAGAGATGTTGGTGTTGGTGGTGGGTAAAGACAGATTTGAAAGACAATGTTTGCCCAAAGTACCCATCCATGTGTATGTAGACCTATGTATTTTACAGGAAGTGAGCTATTCATCAATGTCATGACACCAGTATAATGAAAGAGCTATGAGCTATAATATACTATATGAGAAACGTAACATTAAGGTACCATATTCCAAATGGTAGCATTTTACATGGGAAAGGCATACTAATTGTGTCCTTTACAATGCAATAATGTGTGTTACTGGTGATTTCAATCCTTTGGTGGGCACATTTCACAATTTAATTTACTTAACACATTCACAAATGGTGGCTTTGATCACAGTTTAGGTTGCTTGATGTTCATCGCTAGCTAGCAGCACAAGCAAACATCGTTGTGCAAATCTCTGTTCACCCAACAACCAACAATCTCTGCAATCCTCCTCCATGTATTTGACCGCTCACCTTCCCACAATCCCCTGCTCATTGCTCTGCGTGCTCCTGGTGGAAATGAAATGGGGAAGGAACAACATCTGGCGAATTTTCCGGAAGTGGTACCCTTTATCACAAGTCCAATTGTTTGAGTATTTAACTAAACCCAAGCCATCTGAGGTGGAGTGGAATAGAAATAGATTGCCTTACTGTCGCTCAGGTTGTAAATGTTAATGTGTTGTTAATGTTCATGCATGTGCAGTGCTCAGCTGTAGGCTACATATTTATGCTGGTGCTGTGCTGAGCAAACCATCCTGCTGGGTCTCTGTCCTCATCCTTCAGCCTTAATCCGTCTACATTTAGGTCATTTAGAATACGCTCTTATCCAGAGAGACTTGGTCCTACAGTCAGTGCATTTGACTAAAATAGGTAAGACAACCACATCACAATCGCATACTGCATTACTGAAATTATTTTCAATACCTCCTAAACAAACACAACAGCCTACATATTTCTGCATGCAAAAAAAATGAGCACGGACAGGAGTGATTTATATAGGGTAGGGACAGGAAAGTTCTGGGGTTACAGCACTCCTGCGGGATCAGAACAAGACTGGACAGGAACGAGTCTTCACTCCTGTGGGATCAGAACAAGACTGGACAGGAACGAATCTTCACTCCTGTGGGATCAGAACAAGACTGGACAGGAACGAGTCTTCACTCCTGCGGGATCAGAACAAGACTGGACAGGAACGAGTCTTCACTCCTGTGGCAACCTTTATTCTGCACCACCTCCAGTGGAATTCCTTATCTACAGAGCTCTCTGTTTACTGGGCACTGAGGTTTTTGTCGCCATGGCTAGGTTCTGAGCTTGGTGTTTCAAAAACTTCATTTTTTGATACCCAGTCTGGTCACATTGAGAGTCAGTGAGAGGGTGGAAAAAGGTACAGAACACAATGGACAACAGTTCTCTTTACATGGTTTCCTTCCTGTTTTTCTTCGGATGCTAGACTAGCCCCTTGGTGACTCTTCGACGTGCCCGCAGCCCTCTCCTCATAACACCCTCAACCCTTTTCAAAAACCCCATCATCCCTCCTCACATCCCCATTACTCCTTCACCCTCATTGCTCAAAGCAACTGCCTTCCATCTTGGCCGTGTCTCCAGGACAAACCTTTCAATTCCGCCCAGCGTCTGGATGACGCTCATGCCGTGTGAAGGTTGTGTAGACAGTGCAGTGTAGCAGCAGGGAAAGGGGAAGGGGGGGAGTGTGTGTGTGTGTCTGTGTGGAGGGGGGGGGGGGGGTTCTCTTACCCTCCTAGGGCTCCTCCTTGTTAGCCTTTCCCTGGTTAGACAATGCTCTGATTAAACATGACAGGACAGGCATTTTTTGCCTTGTTTGGGCTAAAGCCTCAAAACGCTATCACAGCTGTGTTTTGTACTGGAACTAAGAGTTGCTTTCAGAGTTGCTGCTGTGCTCTTGGGGGTACTGTAGGTGCTTTGTTTGTGTTTAAAATATCATATACTGGCAAAATACAGATAGGTGTGATATATGTTGAGGTTATACTGACCAGTAGAGGCAGGTGGGAGGAGCTATAGGAGGACGGGCTCATTGTAATGGTTGGAACGGAATTAACGGTATGGTATAAAAAAAACATCACACCTACGGAAACCACATGTTTGACTCTGTTCCATGTACTCCATTCCAGACATTACGATGAGCCCATCCTCCTATTGCTCCTACCAGCCTCCACTGATACTGACATGATGCTATCCTTAACACCACTGACCCGTGTGGCTCGGTTGGTATAGCAGGGCAACTTGCAACGCCGCGGTTATGGATTCAATCCCCATGGGGGACCAGTACAAACGAAATACGAAAATGTATCACTGTTGTATGTAGCTCTGGATAAAAGGGGCGGCTAATGGATGTAAACATATATGAGTGTGTAAAGCTGTGCAACAATTGAATAATATGATAGCTGGGCCTTCGCCTGAAACGTCTCCCAATGGCAAATGAAAGAACGGATTAACAGATGTGGGGATGAGCACTGGGGATGAGCACTGGGGTTATATCAGCGGATTAACAGACGTGGGGATGAGCACTGGGGATGAGCACTGGGGTTATATCAGCGGATTAACAGACATGGGGATGAGCACTGGGAGTATATCAACGGAGATCACATGAGGAGATAAAGTAGAACAGTCACCCAACTTCTGAGATATGTAGGAGTTTAAAAAGGATAAGAACCCAGGAGTTGATAGCTTTCCAGGAAATGTTCCCACCAAGCCTCTCTGTGGAGAAAAAGGTAAAGTTCCCACCAAGCCTCTCTGTGGAGAAAAATACAAAGTTCCCACCAAGCCTCTCTGTGGAGAAAAAGGTAAATTTCCCACCAAGCCTCTCTTTGGAGAAAAAGGTAAAGTTCCCACCAAGCCTCTCTGTGGAGAAAAAGACAAAGTTCCCACCAAGCCTCTCTGTGGAGAAAAAGGTAAAGTTCCCACCAAGCCTCTCTGTGGAGAAAAAGGTAAAGTTCCCACCAAGCCTCTCTGTGGAGAAAAAGGTGAAGTTCCCACCAAGCCTCTCTGTGGAGAAAAATACAAAGTTCCCACCAAGCCTCTCTGTGGAGAAAAATGTAAAGTTCCCACCAAGCCTCTCTGTGGAGAAAAGGGTAAAGTTCCCACCAAGCCTCTCTGTGGAGAAGAATACAAAGTTCCCACCAAGCCTCTCTGTGGAGAAAAAGGTAAAGTTCCCACCAAGCCTCTCTGTGGAGAAAAAGGTAAAGTTCCCACCAAGCCTCTCTGTGGAGAAAAAGGCAAAGTTCCCACCAAGCCTCTGAGGAGAAAAAGCTTTAAGAGAAGCAGAGATCATGTTGGGTAAATCCATTTGAATTGAATCCCTTTTTGACCTTACCTCTTTTGATTTGAACAAAAACGTCCATACTAATTTGTCCATTGTCGAAGTGCTACATAAGAGACTTTTTGGACCTGAATGCCAAACATTCAGGCAATAGAGATGCTCAAGTTGCCTATTTTGCATACCCCACCATACCATGAGACATTCATGTCTTCAAATCTGGAAAAGCTAAACGGTTGAGATTGATTTCAAACTATTGTATCATTTGGAAATTATAACTTTCAAATGGTACCACAAGATGATTGGATGGCCACACATCAGAGAATGTTGACTTGAAAGGGAATATATATATATATATATATATATATATATATAATATTAGAATTGTTTTTGTTATACAGTCAATCGTCCATAGGAAACCTATTGAAATCATAGAAAAACAGAAAATAGAATAGACATGACCATTTACATTGACATTTGATGGTGGGTGGACTGGCGGCCATCTTTATGGTAGTAATTAGAAGTTAAAAGTTCAATAATATTTCAATGCTCTACCAGCTAAATTGCAGTAGTCTGAAGGGATAGCTCCATTCTATGAATTCTATATCTATGATAGAAATGACACCCACCCTGTGTTCAAGAGCATGTTGTGTCTCAACACAAACACCTCAGGTGATTTATAGTTGGGTCGAAGCTACAACATGCGAATATAAAGCTAATCGGCATTTATGTGTTTTTAGATCACCGTAAGAAATAAAGTCATACTTTTAATTTAAAAGTGTTTTTTTCATAGAATTTATAAAATACTTTGACGACCCTGTTTGTAATCTTTTCAATGATATCAAACTTAACTGTTTATATTTTCCAGTGATGAGGATATGGATGTCGTGGATTTGTCATGGTAGGGTGGGGAATGCAAAACGGATCAACTTTGAGCAAAGCA
The DNA here is from genome assembly GCF_013265735.2 of Oncorhynchus mykiss. NCBI lineage: Eukaryota > Metazoa > Chordata > Actinopteri > Salmoniformes > Salmonidae > Oncorhynchus > Oncorhynchus mykiss. Next base: position 56,803,293 of record NC_048585.1, on the reverse strand, counting down.
ATCTTTTTGTTTTGATTATGAAAAAGGATACTGTAAATAAGTGACTGAATTCAAATGGTTTCATCCAGGTACCAAATTAGGACCTGAACTCCCCCGTCCCGCAATCTGTTTTGTAGTCCATTTTCAAAAAAGTGAGAAGTCTACAACTTCCTCCCAAAATTTTAGGGATCAGGGTTGAAATCAGGGAAAGGGGGATACCCGACCCCCCTGAGTCAGAGAGGTGCGGGGGGCTGCCTTTATCGACATCCACGTCTTCGGGGGCCCGGGGAACAGCGGGTTAACTGCCTTGCTCATTCACAGTAGTTCACATCTGTGTCTGTTTTCAAAGTTTGCTTTAGGTTTGTTCAGGAACAAATGCACTCATTGTGATGCAAGGCAACACAGCCCGAATCAGGAAGAGAGGCAGTGATTGGTGCACGCTGTCTGGAGCTGAAAATCACAATCGTGTAGTTTGATGATGAGGTGGGACTGCTATCGATCCTGTTAGGCCCTGTGTTTCACACCCACCACCAGGATGGCGTGCTTGTGCCGAAGTAGGGTTATTACCAGTTGATTGCTATTTGCACCTAGAAGGCTCATTTTGATTAATCAAATATGATGCGGTCTGGTGTGTTGGGCATGTTGGGCATGTCTTACTCCATGTCTCCCTCTAGACTTGTATCGATCTGATTATTGATCTGATTATCCGATTCTACTAAAATATAGGCAACACAAACTATTTGAGCGTATGATGCTTTTGGGTTTGACAGTAAACATGTTTCCTTCTTTCTTTCGAGAATGATCTTGGGCGTTGCCCCTTAAATAGGACGAGGAACCCTATAAGAGCATGCGGAGAAGATCAAGGGATCCAAATTACTTTGTATGCAAAGCTTACATGCATGAAGGAACAGAGACTCAGAGCCCAATGATGATGTTTTGCATGAACAAATCTTCCTTCTATGATCAACTGGGAATTCTGTTTTATGCTTTTAATACCATCTCAACCTCAATGGTATTAGCCCACATTGTCTTGTTCCTGGAATGAGGAATATTTACATACATCTTGATCAATCCACAACTAGGCTGAGTACTCTAGTGCAAAGAGGCAGTTGATCGTTATTTAAGTAAAAAATGTAACATCTTCATGTTTAGTTGTAGAGTTTGTGATATATTCTGTGTTAGTGGAAATTTCTTTGCCTATTAGAGGGTGATGGATTGAAAGTGAAGGAGTTAAGTGAAGGAGACAGCTTTGACCTTATTGCTGGATTAAGGGGTACATTTTACAAGACTAGTTTTATTGTCCCTTCACTTCCTGTCATGTTTTAGTTAGCAGTTTCACTTATTTAATATTCTCCCCAGAGGGATGGCGAAATGACATAGTACACGTTTAGGTCTTTAATTGCCTGACAAAATGCTCAAAGAAAGTTCAAACCCTTTTTTTGTGGAAGGTTGGATGGTTTATGGATTCACCTTGTTATTCAAATCAGCCAATTTCTGATTCGGAGATGTGCCATTTCTGCAATAATGAACTCAGAATGAATAACATTAGTCTAACCCTGTGAGACCCAAGCATAGATCCAAAATGAGGGAAAAATGTATTACCCTTCAGAAATTCTTGTAGTAGAGAGCAATGCTAATGGTGTATTTTTGTATGCGCTAACGGAGGCTAACTCTGTCATGGGTCGTTGGCCGAAGCCTATGGGGAAATGAATGGTTTTTTTTTTGATAAATGCCGAAAATAAGGTCTGGTTAAGGAGATCTTACACGTTTTGTTCTGTGGCATAATCTTCATTCGCTAACGTCACTTTTTGTGAATCTTTGAGCGTTTATTGTTATCAAAACACATGAAGCACACGCGGCTGAATATTTCCTGAAGGTCATGTTAACGTACTGATGTTATATCATAGAACAACACGTTTTAGATCTCTCAAGCATTTTTTATTTTTTAAATAACGTCTCGGCCATCAAATCAGAGGTACAACTCATTTCCGATTTTTAGGACTACTGTCAAGTTGGGTGGAGGGATCAGGAGGGGACAGGCGCAGGAATGCGTAATATGGTTGTTACGTTCTGACCTTAGTTATTTTTGCTATGTCTTTGTTTTAGTATGGTCAGGGCGTGAGTTGGGTGGGTTGTCTATCTTAGTTTTTCTATGATTTGATATTTCTGTGTTTTGGCCTGGTATGGTTCTCAATCAGAGGCAGCTGTCAATCGTTGTCCCTGATTGAGAACCATACGTAGGCAGCCTGTTTTTCACCCTTGAGTTGTGGGTGATTGTTTTCTGTTGTGTGTCTGCACCAGCCAGAACTGTTTTCGGTCGTTTCAATTTAGTATTTTTGTTATTTCCGTGTTCATTTTAATAAATATGGACACATACCACGCTGCACCTTGGTCCTCACCTTCTTCCACCAACAACGGCCGTTACAATGGTTCTTTATCATACCCAAATTACAGTGTGCCATGTAAAGGCACGGGGATGAAGACCAAACAAACACGTATACAAAACACAGTGTAGAAACCCCAAACAAACACGTATACAAAACACAGTGTAGAAACCCAAACAAACACGTATACAAAACAAAGTGTAGAAACCCAAACAAACACGTATTCAAAACACAGTGTAGAAACCCAAAACAAAAGGGCGAGGAGTACCTCGAATAAATACATGGGCGCACAACGGTACCACACGGGTCGAAACCCGTAGTCATCTGCACAATACAATGGTACCACACGGGTCGAAACCTGTAATCATCTGCACAATACAATTGTACCACACGGGTCGAAAACCCGTAATCATCTGCACAATACAATGGTACCACACGGGTCGAAACCCGTAATCATCTGCACAATACAATTGTACCACACGGGTCGAAACCCGTAATCATCTGAACAATACAATGGTACCACACGGGTCGAAACCCGTAATCATCTGAACAATACAATGGTACCACACGGGTCGAAACCCGTAATCATCTGCACAATACAATGGTACCACACGGGTCGAAACCCGTAATCATCTGAACAATACAATGGTACCACACGGGTCGAAAACCCGTAATCATCTGCACAATACAATGGTACCACACGGGTCGAAACCCGTAATCATCTGAACAATACAATGGTACCACACGGGTCGAAACCCGTAATCATCTGAACAATACAATGGTACCACACGGGTCGAAACCCGTAATCATCTGAACAATACAATGGTACCACACGGGTTGAAACCCGGAATCATCTGCACAATGCAAATGGTACGAAAGACAAAACAACACAGCACGGGTACTCAGAACCGACCAATGGACATTGGAACAATAATCGACAGCCCAATGGAAACCAAGGGCACATTTATACAGTCACAATCAGGGACAAGAGGACCAGGTGTGCGTAATGACACAGTTCCAGGGGGATCCATGACAACTACAATCTGACCTATAATTATGAAAAGAAATACATATACTGTATATACAGGCAATGTTTACAAAAATGAAACAAGTTGTGCTAAGAAAACTGTGAAATTCGATTAAAAAAAACTGAAAATCTAATTTTTAGTATTTTACTGTCAGAAACATATATCTGTGAAATGTATAAAGAATACCTATGTATGGAGACTAACTTAATTTTAGTTTTGCTTTCCTTTCTGGTTTTAACATTGTGTTGTCTTAAAAACCTCTTAGGGCTAGACAAGCCGCCTGCGCCCCCACCTCGACAACATCCGGTGAAATTGCAGAGCGCGAAATTCAAAATACAAAAATCTAAATATTAAAACTTCTTGCTCCTACTTGAGACGCAGACGTCTCAAGTAGGCACCTGGAAATGCAAATGCGCTACGCTAAATGCTAAATGTACTCGTTAAAACTCAAACGTTCATTAAAATACACATGCAGGGTATTGAATTAAAGCTACACTCATTGTGAATCTAGCCACCAAGTCAGATTTTTAAAATGCTTTTCGGCGAAAGCATGAGAAGCTATTATCTGATAGCATGCAACACCCCAAAATGCCTGAAGGCGACGTAAACAAAAGAATTAGCGTAGCCGGCGCTACACAAAAACGCAGAAATAAAATATAAAACATTCATTACCTTTGATGATATTCTTTGTTGGCACTCCTATATGTCCCATAAACATCACAAATTGGTATTTTTCACGATTAAATCCGTCCATGAATGCCCAAAATATCCATTTGTATAGCCTGTCTGCATCACGAAAAAAGCTCTCTTCCAACACGCAACGTCATGTTTAAAAATTATATAAGTTGCCTATATTCTTTGACAAAACACTTCAATCTACTTTTATAACCCAACTTTAGGTATTTGTAAACGTTAATAAGCGATCAAATTGATCACTGGGCGATATGTATTCAATAGCAGCTACAAAAGAAAACAGTGTCTATTTTTCAATCTTCCAAAATCGATTGAGGTAGGCTGGATGGAATCACGGATATATTTGTAATGTCTCAAAGGATTTTTGTCAATGAAAATGACGTTTTTGGCGACATCGTGTGGAAGCTGTAGGAATTGCATCCGTCTCCATCTTAAATTTGGTTTCCTTTAAATAATCCATGAAAGGGGCGCATGGATACTTTTTTCAGATTTCAGTGACCAGTTTTTCTTGCGCTTTTCGATGAAACACACGCTCTGTTATAGTCACAGCCGTGATTTAACCAGTTTTAGAAACTTCAGAGTGTTTTCTATCCACACATACTAATCATATGCATATACTATATTCCTGGCATGAGTAGCAGGACGCTGAAATGTTGCGCGATTTTTAACAGAATGTTCGAAAAAGGAGGGGGGTAGGATAAAGAGGTTTTAAACATTCATGAAAATACAAGTGTCTTCAATCAATTAAAAGCTTAACGTCTTGTTAATCCAGCCGCTTTATCAGATTTCAAAAAGGCTTTACGGCAAAATTATACCATGCGAATTTGTAAAAACATCTTCCAAACCAGCAGTGGCGTCACAAAAGTCAGAAATAAAATAAATGACTTACCTTGAATATCCTCTGTTTGCAATCCCAAGGGTCCCAGCTACATAACAAATTGTTGTTTTGTTCGATAAAGTCCTTCTTTATATCTCAAAATAGGCAGTTTAGTTGGCGCGCTTGATTCAGCAATCCACCTGTCCCCCTCGTTCAAAATGCATACAAATGAATCCAAAAACGTTAGCAATAAACTTCGTCCAAACAAGTCAAACAACGTTTCTAATCAATCCTCAGGTACCCTAATATGAAATAAATGATCAAATTTAAGAATAGTGAGTTCAATTCCGGAGATTAATAACGAAGTACGTGCCTTCATCCACGCGAGCTACAAGACTACAATCAAAATGAGAGCCACCTAAAAAACAACAAATTCTAGCTCATTTTTCAAAAAAAAAGCATGAAAGCCTTTCTAAAGACTGTTGACATCTAGTGGAAGCCATAGGAACTGCAATCTGGGAGGATTTCCTTATTTTTTCCCATAGACAGCCATTTCAATGATCACCTCAACAACAAAAAAAAATCAGGAATGGTTCTCGTTTTTCCATCAGTTCTGTTCTATTCACAGAAAATATTTTAACAGTTTTAGAAACTTCAGAGAGTTTTCTATCCAATACTACTAATTATTTGCATATCCTAACTGCTGGGCCTGAGTAACAGGCAGTTTACTTTGCGCACCTCAGTCATCCAAACTTCAGAATACTGCCCCCCCATCCCTAAAGAAGTTTTAAGGTTGGAAAATGACCCTCCACTATGTTAAATTAACAGAAAATGCCAGAAATTATATTTTTTCAACTTGAAATTTGATTACTTTTATTTTCTTGGGAGGGCCCTAGAGTGACCCCAACATTAGAAAAAGTGAAACATCGCCTTTGTTCATATTTCCATGAAAGCTGTACACCATCAGAGTACAAAGATTGTCTTGGGGTCATTTTTCACCCGGCAGTTATAGAATCATTTACACACCACAAAAACAACAAAAACGCACACAAACACACACACACACACACACACACACACACACACACACACACACACACACACACACACACACACACACACAATGAGAAATTGAGATTATGTGCTACTGATTGAACTCAGTCACAACTAAAACTTTATTGTGCATCTGCAGCATTTCCCCTCCACGACCCCTCCACGACCCCTCCATGACCCCTCCATGACCCCTCCACGACCCTACACATGACTGAGGTTCACAGACAAAATAAAAACAATTTCAGACAAAATAAACAATATTTCAGACAGAATAAAAATGTCTTGAAAGCATTGTTTACTAATGGGGAAAGCAGTCAGAGGCTATAAAGGTGCTGCGGATGACAGTCCCCCAAGTTCTCTCTTTGCTGAAGCCATTAGTGCACGTTTCAGTGCCCAACATGACATAGATCTGATTTTTTCAGATGTCCAGGAGGAACAAGAGAACAATGATTTAGAAGAAGAGGAGGCATCTGAAGAAGAAGATGGGGACGAATACAACCCAGAGCACGATGCATCATCTTCAGATGAAGAAATACCAAAAGGTGAAAGAGAGACATTTTTGTCGAAGAACAGCAAAATAGCATGGTCCTTGTCACCATATAACAACCAGGGAAGGATGGCAGCACAACATGTCATAAGGATGACCCCAGGACCCACAAGACATGCAGTTGCCCATGCCCAGGACATCACCTCAACATTCTACATGTTCATCACACCAGCCATCGAAAAATCATCCTGGAGATGACACATTTGGAGGGTTTCCGTAAATATGGAGAAATTATGGATGCGATTGACCTGCGTGCCTACATAGGGCTGCTAATCTTAGCGGGTGTGTATAGGTCCCGAGGCGAGGCTACCTGTAGTCTCTGGGATGTAGAGAGTGGAAGGGAGTTTTTCCGTGCCACGATGTAACTGAAAGTCTTTCACACTTCATCAAGAAGGCTATGATTTGATAACCATGAGTCAAGACCTGCAAGACGTGTGAGAGACAAACTAGCGGTCATAAGAGAGGTCTGGGAGAAGTGGGTGGAGCGTCTGCCATACCTCTACAACCCTGGGCCTGTAGTAACAGTGGATGAGCAACTGGTTCCATTCACAGGTACATTTTTATTTTCATATCTGTAATGTGAGTGATTTTCACTGTTAATTGTATTATGTATTGCTGTAATATCATTGATTTACGTGTTTGTTTTCTGTGACACTCAAACTAATTACTGATAATAATCTCTTTTGACAAAAGGTCGCTGCACTTTCCGGCAGTATATGCCCAGCGAGCCAGAAAAGTATGACATCAAGATATTGGTGGCCTGTGATGCACAATCCAGCTACGCTTGGAAGATGCAAGTTTACACCAGGAATCTGACCAGTGGAGGCCCGGAGAAGAACCATGGTATGTGGGTTGTGCTTGATGTGATTGATGGACTGAGGGGAAGCAATGTCACGTGTGACAATTTCTTCACCTCTTATGAACTCAGCCAGCAGCTCCTGAAGAGGAAGACCACCATGGTTGGCACAGTAAGAAAGAACAAGCCTGAGCTCCCCCCTACACTGCTAGCAACAAGGGGGAAAGAGGCCTTCTCATCAAAGTATGCCTTCACCCCCACCCCCACTCTAATTTCTGACCTCCCAAAGAGGAACAAAAACATGGTCCTCCTGAGCATACGGCACAAAACGTCTGAGATCAGTGATCATGAGGAAAGGATTTCAGCCATCATTCTGGACTACAACCACAACAATGGAGGCACAGACAACCTGGACAAGGTGATTGGAACTTACAGCTGCAGGAGGATGGCTGGCCCCTGGTCATCTTCAATAACATCATTGATGTGTCCTCATAAAATGCCTTTGTTATATGGAACAAGATAAACCCTACCTGGATGCCTGATAAGCGAACAAGAGGATGGTGTTCCTGGAGCAGCTGGGAAAGGCACTTTTAACCCCACAGATTCAGAGGAGGGAGTGCCTCCCCCACACAGCAGCCTCTGCAGCGCTTATGAAAGCTGTTCAGGGGGCTGAATCTTGTCCTGATCCATATGAGGCTGCAGGTGTAAACATAGCAGTAAACGCAATTGTAAACACAGCAGAAACACAACAGTAAACATAGAAGTAAGCATAGCATTTAACACAACAGTAAACACAAGAGTAAACATGTCAGTAAACACAACAGTAAGCACAACAGTAAACATAGCAGTAAACACAGCAGTAAACAGCATTAAACACAATAGTAAACATAGCAGTAAACACAACAGTAAACACAACAGTAAACATAGCAGTAAACATAGCAGTAAACACAGCAGTAAATACAACAGTAGACACAACAGTAAACACAGCAGTAAACACAACAGTAAACATAGCAGTAAACACAGCAGTAAACACAACAGTAAACAGCAGTAAACACAACAGTAAACATTGCAGTAAACACAACAGTAAACACAACAGTAAACACAACAGTTAACACAGCAGTAAACATAACAGTACACATAACAGTAAACACAGCAGTAAACACAGCAGTAAACACAGCAGTAAACATAGCAGTAAACACAACAGTAAACACAACAGTAAACGCAACTGTAAACACAACAGTAAACACAGCAGTAAACACAGCAGTAAACACAGCAGTTAGCACAGCAGTAAACAGCATTGAACACAATAGTAAACATAGCTGTAAACACAATAGTAAACATAGCAGTAAACACAACAGTAAACAGCAGTAAACACAACAGTAAACATTGCAGTAAACACAGCAGTAAACACAACAGTAAACAGCAGTAAACACAACAGTAAACATTGCAGTAAACACAACAGTAAACACAACAGTAAACACAGCAGTAAACACAGCAGTTAACACAGCAGTAAACAGCATTGAACACAATAGTAGACATAGCAGTAAACACAACAGTAAACACAACAGTAAACATAACAGTAAACACAACAGTAAACACAGCAGTAAACACAGCAGTTAACACAGCAGTAAACACAACAGTAAACACAGCAGTAAACACAGTAGTAAACAGCATTGGACACAATAGTAAACACAGCAGTAAACATAGCATCAAACACAACAGTAAACACAACAGTAAACACAGCAGTTAACACAGCAGTAAACAGCATTGAACACAATAGTAGACATAGCAGTAAACACAACAGTAAACACAACAGTAAACACAACAGTAAACATAACAGTAAACACAACAGTAAACACAGCAGTAAACACAGCAGTAAACACAGCAGTTAACACAGCATCAAACACAACAGTAAACACAACAGTAAACACAGCAGTAAACACAGCAATAAACACAGCAGTTAACACAGCAGTAAACACAACAGTAAACACAACAGTAAACACAGCAGTAAACACAGCAGTAAACATAGCAGCAAAGACAATAGTAAACACAACAGTAAACACAGCAGTAAACACAGCAGTAAACACAACAGTAAACACAACAGTTAACACAGCAGTAAACACAACAGTAAACACAACAATAAACACAGCAGTAAACACAGCAGTAAACAGCATTGAACACAATAGTAAACACAGCAGTAAACACAGCAGTAAACACAGCAGTAAACACATCAGTAAACACAACAGTAAACACAGCAGTAAACACAACAGTAAACACAGCAGTAAACACAGCAGTAAACAGCATTGAACACAATAGTAAACACAGCAGTAAACACAACAGTTAACACCAACAGTAAACAGACTCAGAATGTAGTTTATCATGCTATTTTCTCTCTCTTGACGAGGATAATGACGAGGAAGACGATGATGAAAACAGAAGCAGCAACTGATGAAAATGACTGCGTGCTAAAAAGAGAAAAAAGTACTTCTGAAAGTATGACATGGACAGAATGTCTCTCTGTGTTTCAGGTTCCTTTCTATCCCGTCTCATGTTTACAACACAGTTGCGTTTCCTTGCGAATTCTCTCATACAGTGTGGCAATGCGTGCACCTACAGTACGTTCATTAAATTCACATTTGTTCCTGTCATATCAAAATTCAACATGAGACATTAAATTAAGTAAATTAGACATGATTCCAGACCAATATTTACTTTATTACGCGCTTAGGGGGCCTACAGGTACATCGGTGCTGTACAGAAATAATGATTGCATTGTGATTTGCATCCTGCCAAGAGCTTGACATTAGCGACCAACCGTGTTACATTGATCCATGTTCATCTACCCATTGTTATTTTTCAATAGGACTGAAAATAAAATAATGACAGAACAGAAAAGAAAACCAGTTTAATTTATTTTGACAATGAACCATATTGACCGTATTCAGTGTTATATATAAAGGATCTGGTGGCACACCCATTCAAGTCACTATCCAATGCATGATTAAATCTCTCTCCCTCTCTCCCTGTGTGTCACTTTTTAGGCCTCCCCCTCCAGGAGATGTCTTGTTCCTGACAGGCTGGGTGATAGTTTTTTTTGGGGGGGAGGGGGGGTTCAGCGCCTGCGATGGGGCGAGAGGAGATTGTGTTGACAGATTAGTGTGCTGCTGAGACGGTTTGGGGGGATGGGAGGGGGAACCCGGGGTCAAAGGGTCAAACGGAACACGTCTACTCACTGACAGCACAGTGACACATCCTCACCATGTATGGCAGGCAAGCCCCCTAAGATAGAGGGTGAAGGGTCAGTGTTGGAACGTGTGTGTGTGTCTGTCTCTGTTTGTGTGTGCGTGCGCGCGCGTATGTGTGTGTGTGTGTGTGTGTGTGTGTGTGTGTGTGTGTGTGTGTGTGTGTGTGTGTGTGTGTGTGTGTGTGTGTGTGCATGCGTGAGTGAGTGAGTGTACCGTATGTATAGCTGAGTAGCTAAGCGACAGTATGACTGATGCCACAAAATCAGGTAAGTCATGAAACAATCTCGTAATATCAAACTTTTACCCCTCTTCCACAGCCTTGTGACATCCATCTTTAGCATACAACTACCACTGTTTGCCTCCAGAAACAACTGTAATTGAGTAACAATCTGTTCCGTGGTAATTATTTGTACGGCAAACAGCTTGGTTCAATTAGAAGGAAACATATAAACGAATACACTTGAAATTTAATGGAGGGGGATGTTACTCATATGATGGTTGGATTTATTGGTAAATGCATACAAGCAAGCGACTGGGGGCAACAGAGGCGTCAGGTTGCTCGGCTACTTCGGTGGGGAATATAGGCCGCGGGAGAAGCCAGAGATTCCATCAAACCACCCTGAGAAGATTCCAGAGATGGCCCACAGAGAATCTCTGTCAACAAACAAATGCTTTATTCCCTCGCATTAGTGTGGTGAAATAAAACGTCTCTACCAGCAGTGGCTGTGAACAACAGACATGTCAACAACCATGTCAACAGCCATGTCAACAGCCATGTCAACAGCCATGTCAACAACCATGTCAATAGCCATGTCAACAACCATGTCAACAACCATGTCAACAGCCATGTCAACAGCCATGTCAACAACCATGTCAACAGCCATGTCAACAGCCATGTCAACAGCCATGTCAACAGCCATGTCAACAACCATGTCAACAGCCATGTCAACAACCATGTCAACAGCCATGTCAACAGCCATGTCAACAGCCATGTCAACAACCATGTCAACAGCCATGTCAACAACCATCTCAACAGCCATGTCAACAGCCATGTCAAAAGCCATGTCAACAGCCATGTCAACAGCCATGTCAACAGTATGTCAACAGCCATGTCAACAGCCATGTCAACAGTATGTCAACAGCCATGTCAACAACCATGTCAACAACCATGTCAACAACCATGTCAACAACCATGTCAACAGCCATGTCAACAGTCATGTCAACAGCCATGTCAACAACTATGTCAACAGCAATGTCAACAGCCATGTCAACAGCCATGTCAACAGCCATGTCAACAGTATGTCAACAGCCATGTCAACAACCATGTCAACAGCCATGTCAACAGCATGTCAACAGCCATGGCAACAGCCATGTCAACAGCCATGGCAACAGCCATGTCAACAGCCATGTCAACAACCATGTCAACAACCATGTCAACAGCCATGTCAACAGCCATGTCAACAGCCATGTCAACAACCATGTCAACAGCCATGTCAACAGCCATGTCAACAACCATGTCAACAGTGTGTTAACAGCCATGTCAACAACCATGTCAACAGTATGTCAACAACCTTGTCAACAACCATGTCAACAGCCATGTCAACAGCCATGTCAACAGCCATGTCAACAACCATGTCAACAACCATGTCAACAACCGTGTCAACAGCCATGACAACAACCATGTCAACAGACATGTCAACAGCCATGTCAACAGACATTTCAACAACCATGTCAACAACCATGTCATCAACCATGTCAACAGCCATGTCAACAACCATGTCAACAGCCATGTCAACAGTATGTCAACAGCCTTGTCAACAACCATGTCATCAACCATGTCAACAGCCATGTCAACAACCATGTCAACAGCCATGTCAACAGCCATGTCAACAGCCATGTCAACAACCATGTCAACAGCCATGTCAACAGCCATGTCAACAACCATGTCAACAACCATGTCAACAGCCATGTCAACAGCCATGTCAACAGCCATGTCAACAGCCATGTCAACAGCAATGTCAACAACCATGTCAACAGCCATGTCAACAGCCATGTCAACAGCCATGTCAACAGCCATGTCAACAACCATGTCAACAGCATGTCAACAGCCATGTCAACAGCCATGTCAACAACCATGTCAACAACCATGTCATCAACCATGTCAACAGCCATGTCAACAACCATGTCAACAGCCATGTCAACAGTATGTCAACAGCCTTGTCAACAACCATGTCATCAACCATGTCAACAGCCATGTCAACAACCATGTCAACAGCCATGTCAACAGCCATGTCAACAACCATGTCAACAGCCATGTCAACAGCCATGTCAACAACCATGTCAACAACCATGTCAACAGCCATGTCAACAGCCATGTCAACAGCCATGTCAACAACCATGTCAACAACCATGTCAACAGCCATGTCAACAGCCATGTCAACAGCCATGTCAACAGCAATGTCAACAACCATGTCAACAGCCATGTCAACAGCCATGTCAACAGCCATGTCATCAGCCATGTCAACAACCATGTCAACAGCCATGTCAACAGCCATGTCAACAACCATGTCAACAGCCATGTCAACAGCCATGTCAACAGCCATGTCAACAACCATGTCAACAGCCATGTCAACAGCCATGTCAACAGCCATGTCAACAACCATGTCAACAACCATGTCAACAGCCATGTCAACAACCATGTCAACAGATATGTCAACAGCCATGTCAACAGCCATGTCAACAGCATGTCAACAGCATGTCAACAGCCATGTCAACAACCATGTCAACAGCCATGTCAACAACCATGTCAACAGCCATGTCAACAACCATCTCAACAGCCATGTCAACAACCATGTCAACAGCCATGTCAACAACCATGTCAACAGCCATGTCAACAACCATCTCAACAGCCATGTCAACAACCATGTCAACAGCCATGTCAACAGCCATGTCAACAGCCATGTCAACAGCCATGTCAACAGCCATGTCAACAGCATGTCAACAGCATGTCAACAGCCATGTCAACAACCATGTCAACAGCCATGTCAACAACCATGTCAACAACCATGTCAACAACCATGTCAACAGCCATGTCAACAGCCATGTCAACAGCCATGTCAACAGCCATGTCAACAACCATGTCAACAACCATGTCAACAGCCATGTCAACAGCCATGTCAACAGCCGTGTTAACTTCAGTTATCATTATTTTTACTCTGCTTATTTATTTACTGGAAAAAAAGGGAGAATATAAATCACTGTTGAGTCTGCAGTCATGTATCGGTCTGAGGTCTGAGACTTCTCATGCTTTGGGAGGTGGAGTGTGTGTGTGTGTGTTGCTCTTTATTGGCCCTGTGTGTGTGGGATGCAGGGTGACACGGATCCTACCAAGGGATTGGTTTACACCCCCACAGACCTGCCAAGATAAGAGATTAATAACTGTCTCTGCAGCAACACAAAACGCTCCGACAAAATAACAGGCATTTTACCTCAAAGAGACTCTGTCTGATGACTGGTAAGAACTGCTGTAACCTATTAGACGCTTCAGTGCTCGCCTTTAGTGGCTGCTGCTCGGAAGGTCAGAGGGAGGAGGGCAATCTAGAATTTAGTCAAGGTAAAGCTGGATGGAAGAGAGGGGAAAATGAACACTCCTGTGTCTCCGAGAGATTTGTGGATAATTTAATCAGAGGTTGTGAAGAGAAAGTCACAGGAGAGAAGGAAAGGAAGTTATGTTATCCTTGTCTGCACTCCATATTCTCTCTCTCTCTCTCTCGCTTCATTCTCTCTCTCTCTCTCTCTCTCTCTCTCTCTCTCTCTCTCTCTCTCTCTCTCTGTGTCTCTCTCTCTCTCTGTCCCTCTCTCTCTGTCCCTCAATCTCTATCTCTCCTATTGCTCTCTCTCTCTCTCTCTCTCTCTCTGTCCCTCTCTCTCTCTGTCCCTCTCTCTCTGTCCCTCAATCTCTATCTCTCCTATTGCTCTCTCTCTCTCTCTCTCTCTCTCTCTCTCTCTCTCTCTCTCTCTCTCTCTCTCTCTCTCTCTCTCTCTCTCATTCTCACTATCTCTGTCTCTCCTATTGCTCTCTCTCTCTCTCTCTCTCTCTCTCCCTCTCTCTCTCTCTGTCCCTCTATCTCTGTCTCTCCCATTGCTCTCTCTCTCTCTCTTTCTCCATACTATCTTACTATTCTACTCTACAATAACCAGGGTCTCCTGTTACATGTCCTGATATATGTTGGGTTCAAGGCCTTCCCCTGCCAAAGGATATGACTCAACGGCCCTGAACGTCAGATCGTTATTGAGGGAACAACAAAAACCTGGCCTCAATCAAGTGTTTTTCTTGTGATTCCTCCTACTGTGTCAAAACAGTGCTCAAAGAACTCAGCGTCCACTCATTGGTCAAGACCCCTGTTCTGTTCTAGGTTTCTAATTTATTGAGACTTGGTTTCCTATCAGTTGCTAAACACGGTTTGTTTTGGTCCATAAACCTACCGGAGCTTTCTTCAAATGAAGTTTGTGAACAGAATTAATGTTTTTAAAAAAGTGACTTGTTTTCAACAAGGCCTGGCGATAAACAAAAGGAAGAGCGAGGGGACTGATTACCTTGTGGTTTCAGCTTGGTCAGGGTCTGGGGCCTTTTTTCATCAATTTCTCATTAGGATTTCATTTCCAATTAGGCTTCTGTGCTCAATGGACAAAAAGGAGGCAAACAAACAATAAATCAGGCATAGCTTTGCTTTTCTTAAGCCCTGTATTGTTTTATAGGTATGTCTAATAGTTCAGCATAGCTTTGCTTTTCTTAAGCCCTGTATTGTTTTATAGGTATGTCTAATAGTTCAGCATAGCTTTGCTTTTCTTAAGCCCTGTATTGTTTTATAGGTATGTCTAATAGTTCAGCATAGCTTTGCTTTTCTTAAGCCCTGTATTGTTTTATAGGTATGTCTAATAGTTCAGCATAGCTTTGCTTTTCTTAAGCCCTGTATTGTTTTATAGGTATGTCTAATAGTTCAGCATAGCTTTGCTTTTCTTAAGCCCTGTATTGTTTTATAGGTATGTCTAATAGTTCAGCATAGCTTTGCTTTTCTTAAGCCCTGTATTGTTTTATAGGTATGTCTAATAGTTCAGCATAGCTTTGCTTTTCTTAAGCCCTGTATTGTTTTATAGGTATGTCTAATAGTTCAGCATAGCTTTGCTTTTCTTAAGCCCTGTATTGTTTTATAGGTATGTCTAATAGTTCAGCATAGCTTTGCTTTTCTTAAGCCCTGTATTGTTTTATAGGTATGTCTAATAGTTCAGCATAGCTTTGCTTTTCTTAAGCCCTGTATTGTTTTATAGGTATGTCTAATAGTTCAGCATAGCTTTGCTTTTCTTAAGCCCTGTATTGTTTTATAGGTATGTCTAATAGTTCAGCATAGCTTTGCTTTTCCTATAAACTGTTTTGTTTTATATGTATTTATTATTTGTCTTTTTTAGATAAAGGTAAAAATAAAAAATATGGTGACTTCTCTCTCCGACCTCTTTGTTTGTTTATGGTCACAGTGGGCTACATACACTACCACACTACACACATGTAAACTCTATGTTGTGACTAGAAAATATGATCGCAAATTAGCCGAGTAGTAGCATTGTTGTAGCATAGTGGGTTGCTTAGCTTACCTCAGGTGATGTAGTAGAGGGGGGAGCTGCTTAATTTTGGAGCTGCTTAATTTTACCTCAGGTGATGTAGTAGAGGGGGGAACTGCTTAATTTACCTCAGGTGATGTAGTAGAGGGGGAGCTGCTTAATTTACCTCAGGTGATGTTGTAGAGGGGGGAGCTGCTTAATTTTACCTCAGGTGATGTAGTAGAGGGGGAGCTGCTTAATTTTACATTCAGGTGATGTAGTAGAGGGGGAGCTGCTTAATTTACCTCAGGTGATGTAGTAGAGGGGGAGCTGCTTAATTTTACCTCAGGTGATGTAGTAGAGGGGGGAGCTGCTTAATTTACCTCAGGTGATGTAGTAGAGGGGGGAGCTGCTTAATTTACCTCAGGTGATGTAGTAGAGGGGGGAGCTGCTTAATTTACCTCAGATTACCTGAATGTGCTTTAGCTACAAACAACTGCTGTAGGTTCTGCTTTTAGACAGAATTTACTCATTTGAATGGGGTGTCCACGTACTTTTGTATGTGCAGTGTACATGTATTTTAACTCACATTATAATTTATGCGTTGTACATTTTTAACCTGTCTACGATACTGGTTCCCAATTGGGAATCAACCCTCCCACGTTCAGCTGAAACGGTGGCGCATGGAACGCAAAAATATTCTTAAAAATATTTAACCTCCACACATTAACAAGTCCAATAGCTCAAATGAAAGATAAACATCTTGTTCATCTAGCCAGCAAGTCAGATTTCTAAAATGTTTTACGGCGAAAACATAGCACATATATATGTAAAACCACCACCAGACACAGCTCATTTCAATAGCCAAAACATGCAATCAACAAACGCAGGATTAAAAAATAAATCGCTCACTAACCTTTTGAAAATCTTCATCAGATGACAGTAATATGACATATTACACAGTACATATTTTTTTTTTTCAATAATATGCCATTTATATCCATAAATGTCCATTTACAGTGAGTTCACCTTCAGAAATTACTCAAAAATGCCCGCAGGAAATCTATGTAGCGCGGCAAGATAACGTAAATAGACATCATAAACTTTGACTAAATATACATGTTCTACATATAGTTAGAAAGATACACTGCTTCTTTATGCAACCGCTGTGTTAGATTTATTTTTAACGTTACAGAAATCGCACACTATTCCATATGCTGAGACAGCGCTCAGTTCCAAGCTACATTTCCACGTAATGTTGGAGTCAACAGAAACACAGATTTAAGCATAAATATTCCCTTACCTTCGATGGTCTTCGTTCAGAATGTTCTGGAAGGCTTCATACTTACCCAATACATCGTTTGGTTTCAAGTCTTGCGTCTTTGTATTAGCTACTGCTAATAACATCAGCTGAAATGCACCCAAAACGTCCTCTGGTCCGGATAAGTTGCGCATCAAAACTTCAAAATTACACATTATATGTCGACTAAACAGGTCAAACTAAGTGCAGAAGCAAGCTTTATGATGTTTTAGACGTGCAAAACAAACTTCAATTCAATCGGCCATCGTCTGCCCTTCTCTTGAGTGCTGGAAACAAAGGAATGGCTGGGACCAATTCGCGCCCATACGCACAGCCTATTCTCTCGTGGCACGCACTAATTTCACTCCCATAGGGTCAATTCTCGCGGGATTTGAACGATTTGAAGCTCTAATGAAAGAGGACATCTAGCGGAAGAGATAGAAAGTGTCCCCAGAATCATAGCTGGTTGGGAAGGGTGGGGGCCATGACGTCAAAGTTGCTCCAACTTTCATGGCCACAAAAACTAGTTTGGAAGAATGCCTGCCCTGTGAGTTCTGCTATACTTACAGACATAATTCCAACGGTTTTAGAATCTTTAGAGTGTTTTCTATCCAATAATAATTTTTATTTGCATATATTAGCAATTTTTGACAGATTTTTTTTCCAGTTTACTAGGGGTACCCAATCTCTCCAAAGGGGGCGTATGTCTGCCATATCCTTAACAGGTTTTAACTTTCCAACTCAACAATTACTTGCATAGTTTAATTTGACAGATTCAATTCATTCATTCATTGTGTCTGGCTTTGTTTTCCAAATATATATATCTAATTATGTCTTGTGGCGGGCCAGTGGGTTTGGTCAAGAAGTTTACACAGATCAGACACGGACAGAATTGTATTAGCTCGGGTTCAAGGGTGTTTATTTAAATTACAAACAAAGAGAAAATAGTAGGTCTCCTCCAGGAGATACCTCCTTCTGGGCTCCGGAGTCTTGCTGTATCCTGTGGGGAACAAAACCGAGCTCCATTGTCTCTGGTACCGAGCACGACTGTACGGGAGTAACCTCTCTTCCCCGAGTCTCTTCCCCCAGTCAGGGGTGCTGCCGTTCTGGCAGCTTTATGGGACCTGTCCAGCTGGTAAGCGTTCAGCCAATGAATCCTGGCCGTCGAGACCTGGCACATCCAGCAGAGGGATCCATCGGCACGTGATGTAGACTCTGTCTGTCACCAGGCCTTGACGAGTCTCCCCCTGGTGGCTAACCTGCTCTATCGGGGAGGGGGACTGTCATCAGTGCAACAAACTGTCTCGATAGGGCATCTGCGTTCCCATGCTTCGCCCCTGACCTGTGTACAACAGAAAAAGAGAAGCGTTGAAGGGACAGGAACCACCTGGTGACCCGATCAGTTGTGTCCCTTCCTCTGGCCATCCAGACCAGGGGAGCATGTTCTGTGACCAGGGTGAAGTGGGTACCCAACAGGTTATACTTGAGAGTATCTAGCTCCCACTTCAACCCTGGACACTCTTTCTCTACTACAGAGTTCTTTTTCTCTCTGGGTATCATCTTTCGGCTTAGATACATGATAGGGGGCTCCTCTCCATTGTGTACCTGGGACAGAATGGCCTCTAGTCCCGTGTCGCATGCGTCTGTCAACATTGGAACCTGGAAATCAGGCGAGCACAGCACTTCCTTCAGGCGCCTGAACGCTGCTTTGGTCCCGCTCGTCCATTTCACTGTATTCGGGAGGCGGGCCCTGGTTAGATCGGTAAGGGGGAGGCTACAGCCGCAAAGTTGGGGATTTACCTGCTGTAGTTTCCTGCCAGTCCCAGGAAGGACTAGACTTGTGTCAAGGTGCGTGGAACGGGCCTGTCATGTACCGCGTGGACCTTCCTGTCCTTGGGCTTGAAGTTCCCCTGTCCAATCAAATATCCCAGGCATTCCACCTCCTCGAACACTAGCTTGCATTTATTTGGGTTTTCTGTCAACCCTAGCTGCCAGAGCGGGTGCAGCACCACCTGTAGGCGCGTCAGGTGCTCTGCCCAACCTTGGCTGTGGCTGATGATATTATCCAAGTAGGCCGATACATACTATTGGTGTGGTCGTGGACAGGGCTCCGTGGAGACTGTATCTGTCATGTATTGTCATATTATGTCTTGTTCCTGTTCTTTCTCTTCACTCCGTCTCCCTCTGCTGGTCGTATTAGGTTACCTTCTCTCCCTCTCCTTCCCCCAGCTGCTCCTCATCTTCTCTAACTTCCTCGTTCACCCTTTTCCCACCTGTTCCCTTTTTTCCCTCTGATTAGGTCTCTATTTCTCTCTCTGTTCCTGCTTCTGTCTTTGTCAGATTCTCGTTTGAGTTTCTCATGCCAGAACCAAACTATCGTCTTGTTTGCTTCAACCTTGTCCTGTCCTGTCGGAATCTGCCTGTTCATCTCAGGCTACGTGTGATCAGGTACCTCTGTCCTCTACAACCCAGCTATTCTCCTCTGCTGCTAGAAGGGGACTCTAACCCAGCTATTCTCCTCTGCTGCTAGAAGGGGAACTCGTCTGTGATATTCAGAAGGACTTTATGTTTCATTTGTCGCCCTCTCTGCGGGTTGTTTATTTTGCCATCATAGTGGATTTGAAGAGGATCTATGTCTTACCTGTGTTTTGACATTAAAGGACTCTGTTTTTGTTAAACCGCTTTTGGGTCCTCACTCACGTGCATAACAGTATCGGAGTACCCGGTAACGATCTAAGCATGTCCGGTGTCAAAAACACTGTCTTCCTAAAGTGAGGAGGCTACCAACTGTACCTGCCAATAACCTTTGGTCAGGTCGAGGGTGCTGATGTACGCATTTCCCAATCGGTCGATGAGCTCATTCACCCTCGGCATGGGGTAGGCGTCGAACAAGCTGATGTCGTTCACACTCCGGAAGTCATTACAGAAGCGCAGGCTACCGTCCGGTTTGAGGACCAACACGACGGGGGCTGCACCATGACCCCCAATCCTCAGCAGAGTCTCTACTTCCTGCTAAACAGCCTTCCTTCGGGCCTCGAGGATCCGATATGGCCTTTTTCGTACTGCGGACATGGTGTTCCATGAGGGTCGCGCGGAGAACACAAGCTCCCGGAGCATTTGCTTCTGGGCCGGGTCGAGGTACTCATTGATCCTGACCATAACACGGCCAAGGCTGTCCTCTCATCCTCTTCAATAGGTTCACATGGTAAATCTGTTGGGGTTTCCACCTCCCCGGCTGCCGTACATGGTAATTGACGGGGTCTCAGTTACTCTATCACCTCGTACCATGTTGCCAGGAACTTACTTTCTGCCGTGGGGATTAAGACCAGCACCTTGTCTCCCACCTTGAATTCTCGGGGCTGGGCTCCCCGATTCTAGACCTGGGCCTTCTCCGTATGTTCCCTTACCACTAGTCATATGGCTGTCATCCGATCCCTCGTCCTCTCCACATGCTCTACCACACTGCATAAGGGGGCAGCTGGGCTTCCCACACCTCCTCCTTGGCGAGGTCCAGTAGGCAGAGTGGCCTCCTCCCGTAGAGGAGTTCGAAAGGGATGACTGTGGAACTTCTCAGACTGAGAACATTAGGTGGGGTAGCAGCTGTTCCCAGTTCTTCCCGTCCTGCTTGATGATCTTCTGCAGCAGTAGTTTGAGCGTTTTATTCAACTGCTTGATGAGCCCATCTGTCTGCGGGTGATAGACAGAGGATATGCTGCTTGATCTGCAGGAGAACACACAAGTCTTTCATTAGGCGGGACATGAACTCTGTACCTTGGTCGGTCAGGATCTCATTCGGGATGCCTAACCGGCTAAAGAGGTGGAACAGCTCCCGGGTGATTCCCTTGGAGACTGCCACCCGTATGGGAATGGCCTCAGAATACCGGGTGGAATAATCTACAATTACCAGGATGTACCGCTGTGCTCATGCTGTTTTTCCCAGGGTTCCCACTATGTCCATGGCGATGCGTTCAAAGGGCTACCCGATGATCGGTAGGAGGACCAGTGGGTTTTGGAAGTAAGCTTTTGGGACAGTGTTTTGACACTCTTGGCAGCTGCCACAATAGTATTCAATGGCCCTCCTTATCCCTGGCCAGTTGAACCGGGTCCTTTCCATTCCCAGGTGTGCCCCCAACAGATGTGTGTGGGACAGCTGTAGAATGGTTCCCACATACTGTCGGGCAGAAACAGTACCTCCAAAAATTCCCCCTGTTGGTGCGACACCTGTTACAGAAGGTTACACTTGATTTGGAAATGGGGGTATCGCCAGTCGCTCACCCCCAGATGTAGCTGGCCATCCACCGCTGTGGCACCTTTCAAGTTTGCTTCATCCCACTTGGCAGTCACAAACTTTCCCCTCAGTTGGTCCATGGTAGGTGTCTTAGCTGGTCCCTCAAAATGAATGAGAGGGAGGATGCAGGTGATGGGTCATCCTCGCTTTCGTTTCCCACTGGCTTGTACCTTTCTCACAATGCCGTGATCAGCAGACAAATTCGTCCCACGAGGAGGGTTACCGGCAACTCTGGTGTGGCATCCACCATCATCTGGCAGCTCCCCTGTGGCATCACGATGTTGATGTGTACAGTCGGATACCGCTTGGTGTCACCGTGGACACAAGAAAAGGACATCTCCCTGTCACGTTCAATCCCCTGGGCCAGCAGGCTCATGGCTAAAAGCATAGCTACACTCCCGGTGTGTAAAAGGGCTTCAGTGTCGTGTCCATAGACATTCCCCAGGACCATGGGTGCCGTTGGTTCATGGTGCGCCCAACAGGGGGTGACATAGTTCACTACGTGGCCCACCTCGCCTCCGGGGCTTGCTGATGCCATCGACTCCTCTCGAGCCGGGCAATTCCATGCAAGGTGCCCCCGGGCATTACTCTCCTTTGGTCTCCATCTACCTGGGTACGTTGGCGGCGGGTTGGATCTCCCCCAGCCGTCTCTCCACGGGTCTGCCGGCCTTTGGCCCTACCGACTGTCGTTTAGGGGTATCCCGATGGGGTGTCCGACTCAGCCCGGCTCCCCTTCAGCAGCTCCTCGCCGTTCTGATGCGTCTCCACTGCTGCCAGGAGGCCCTACAATGTCTGGGTAGCGTGTAGACTCGCTGCGCTGTTCATGAAATGGTCTGTGACCTCAACAACAAAAAATGTCTGGATGGATTTTTCTCTGGTTTTCGCCTGCAATGTCAGTTCTGTTATATTCACAGACTCACAAAAACTTCAGAGTGTTTTCTATCCAATGCTTCCAAGTATTTGCATATCCTAGCTTCTGGGCCTGAGTAACACGTAGTTTACTCAGTCATTCGAAATTCCAAACAAAAACCAGTCTCCAAAACAGGTTAATGAATTTGTTAGCATTGACCTCCTAGCTATGTTAAGCCCTCAAGTAGTGTTTGCATGAGGAAACATGTGGGCTGGATACACCGCCTACCATACCTATCTCCAATGACCTACTGTATGCTTCTCAATTATCTCCTTACAGCTATGAATGTTTGAACAAAGATAATATTTGAACAAGTAATATGTCTACTGTAAATAATTTTTAAATGCTATCTTGTGACATACACTGAGTTTTTAAAACGTTAGGAACACCTTAGGAGTTGCACCCCCTTTTGCCCTCAGAACAGCCTCAATTCGTTGGGGTATAGACTCTACAATGTGTTGAAAGCGTTACACAGGGATGCTGGCCAAATGCTTCCCACAGTTATGTCAAGTTGGTTGGATGTCCTTTGGGTGGTGGGCAACTCTTGTTACACACGAGCATGAAAAATAAAGCAGCATTACAGTTCTTCTGTCACAAACTTTGCAGTCTCATACTGTCGGTTAATAACAGTCAGTCGTTCAGTCTCTTACCGTCAGTCCTTATTTTCAGTCTCTGGGTGATTGGCATGACATCGTCCTCTATTCAGGTGAACTACAACATGTATTGCCTTCAGCAGCACACCAATTGGCGGGGAGGCAAATATTCTCATGGCTAATGATGAAAAATGAAAAGGTCTTATCCCAGGAAAATAAGTGTTTACAGAGCAGTCAGGAGAGGAGAAAGAACGAGTCAGGAGAGGACGAAAGAGCAGTCAGGAAGGAGAAAGAACGAGTCAGGAGAGGACGAAAGACCAGTCAGGAAGGAGAAAGAACGAGTCAGGAGAGGACGAAAGACCAGTAAGGAAGGAGAAAGAACGAGTCAGGAGAGGAGGTGGAACGAGTCAGGAGAGGAGGAAGAACGAGGCTGAAGAGGAGAAAGAATGAACCTGAAGAGGAGAAAGAATGAGGCTGAAGAGGAGAAAGAATGAGGCTGAAGAGGAGAAAGAATGAGGCAGGATACTAGGAAGAACGAGGAAGGAGAGGAGGTGGAACGAGGCAGGAGAGGAGGAAGAACGAGTAAGGAGAGGAGGTGGAACGAGGCAGGAGAGGAGCAAGAATGAGGAAGGAGAGGAGGTGGAACGAGGCTGGAGAGGAGAAATAATGAGGCAGGAGATGAGAAGGCCAACAATGACAACAAAAAAGACAGGAGGGAAAAGTAGAAAGCAGCGATGTTCTCATTACTGTCACCTGAAGATGCTCCGTTTGTGGCAGGAACGCATCTCAGCGAGTGACAGATTTGGGTCCGGAGAAAACATGCAATAAAGCTCTCTTTTTCTTTGTCAGGGAGGCGAGGAAGTAGAGAAGTTGTGTGAAGCACTGCAGGGACATTATGGGATTTGCAGATCCACAATTCCGTGAATGTCTATGACTGATGTGAATTATATACTGTACTGTTCTATCTGATATGAATGTCTATGGCTGATGTGAATTCTATACTGTACTGTTCTATCTGATATGAATGTATATGACTGATGTGAATTCTATACTGTACTGTTCTATCTGATATGAATGTCTATGGCTGAAGTGAATTCTATACTGTGCTGTTCTATCTGATATGAATGTCTATGGCTGAAGTGAATTATATACTGTACTTTTCTATCTGATATGAATGGAATCATTTTCCGGATGTGAGTCTTGGAAGCTCAACAAAGTATAGTTGTGAATATTTTCATTTCAGTTAAAATCCTCCTCATGCTATTTTGCATTGGGAGGAAGGTCATGTCCGGGCAATAATGAGATACTTCACTGACAGGGGTCACCAAACAATAACACTCAAATGACAGAGCAGATTTAGGGTGCAATCTCTCTCGTTCTCTTTCTCTCTCTATCCCTCTCTGTCTCTTTGTCTCTTTCTCCTTCTCTCTGTCTCTGTCTTTCTCCTTCTTTCTCTCTGTCACTCTTTCCCTCTTTCTCTCTCTCTGTCTCTGTCTCTCTCTCTCTGTCTCTCTCTCTATTTCTCTCTCTCTGTCTCTCTCTCTCTGTCTCTCTCTCTCTTTCTCTCTCTGTCTCTCTCTCTGTCTGTCTCTGTCTGTCTCTCTCTCTCTGTCTCTCTCTCTGTCTCTCTCTGTCTCTCTCTGTCT
>NC_048585.1:56770919-56773419 GCF_013265735.2 Oncorhynchus mykiss | reverse complement strand
CTATCTGACAGAGAGAGTGAGAGGAAGAGAGAGAATAAGGGATACAGAGATAAATACAGAGGGTGAGAGACAGAGAGAGAAATAGAGAGAGGGGAGATAGAGAGGGAGGGAGAGAGAGAGAGAGAGAGAGAGACGGATAGAGAGAGAGACGGATAGAGAGAGAGGGAGAGAGAGAGAGGGAGAGACGGAAAGAGAGAGAGAGAGACGGATAGAGAGAGAGGGAGAGAGAGAGAGGGAGAGACGGATAGAGAGAGAGAGAGACGGATAGAGAGAGAGGGAGAGAGAGAGAGAGACGGATAGAGAGAGAGGAGGGAGAGAGAGAGAGACGGATAGAGAGAGAGAGAGACGGATAGAGAGAGCGGGAGAGAGAGAGAGAGAGTCGGATAGAGAGAAAGAGAGAGAGAGAGATGGAGAGAGAGAGAGAGAGACGGATAGAGAAAGAGGGAGAGAGAGAGAGAGAGAGATTTTTTTTTTTTAATTCACTTGCTTTGGCTATATTAACATGTCTTTCCCATGCCAATAATGCCCCTTGAATTGAATTCAAAGATAAATAGAGATAAATAGAGAGAGAGAGAGAGGGGAGATAGAGAAATAGAGGAGATGGGAGACAGAGAAATAGAGAGGGAGAAACCAAGAGAGAGAGGGGAGATGTATATACATATATATATATATATTGAGAGAGAGAGAGTCACCCTCAAAGACATCAAGAGCATTACAGACGGATGAGGAAAGGACAACGTGGATGTGTAACATATTAATATAAACAGTGGTAAACATCTCTTAGCAGCTCGCTAATTATTCAACGGAACCTCTGATCAGCCGTCATCTGTGATGCGGATAAAACAATAAGTGAATGGTTTTAATTAGTGCCGTTGTTCGGAAGAGTAACCTCTCTTTTCTCTCTGCCCCTCAGCTAGCACTGCTCCGGCACTGTTCTGCAAACCTGACACTTCTGACATTTTACTGGGAGAAAGAAGAAACCAATTATTCTACCAGGGACAGATATGAGAACTTTGGGCCTAGAAATATTTTAAAAAAAATACCCTAATAATTGTTATATCTATAACACAATGGAGATTTTTGTTGAGTTAGGTTTCACATCGTAGTTGCCAAAATATATACTGTATCTTATGAACAATGAACGGGGGGATAACAAGGGTCAAGAGTTGGGGAAGCTGGTTCTCAAAAGAACGTGAAAGTTTTACAGTTTTTACAAATACCCTTTTAGATGATGTTTTAAAAGTTGTGCTACTTAATCTTGATTATTTATCTTGATTATTAAATATCTTAACAGTGGTGACACGTTCAGGTATTTGTTGGCACCTGTGGTGCAGTGGTTAATGTTATAATAGTGTTGATTGAAGGGTTTGACGTACAACACAATACGGAGATGTCTGTGTTAACTGAACATTGTTTAATTCAGTGTCTATGCAAAGTATGTACTTTGTCCCTGTGTCCCTACAAGCATTTATTCAGAGCCACTTTATCTTCTACAAGATGCAAATGAAGCAGCCTATAGTTGATTTCGAGCTTAATGAAGTGGCCGGTTGCTCTGTGGCGAGGGAGACACGAACCCTCCAGAGTACATTTAGCAGGTTAACCCGCATCACCTGGCTACGGGATGGCGTATTCGCTGTTGTTGTTGACTCATGTTGTTATCTTGTGCCGCGTGAGGCTAAGGGGAAGGTCCAAGACAAAAGTGAAGATGGGACGGCCATTTTGAATTCTGAAATGAGTGGGTCATTTTCCTGATTAACGAACACATACTCTAAAGTAAATTAGATTCCATTTTTTTTTTTTTTGGCGTGAACAAACACAGAATATTTCACTAAACTGTGGGAATATAGTCAGAAGTAAACAATTCATTTTTGCTGTAAAGTAAACATATGCTCGCTCTTTAATTGAAATAAGAACTATCGATTAAAAGCATTTACAAGAGTTCATTTAATAAATGTATCAGACGTTATAAAAAGGTTTTGATCTATGTTCTGTTTATCCTGTAGATGAAACCAGCAGCACAGTATAACCTTTTGTGATCTCATAATTGATCCATAAATATCTCAGGAACATCTGTCAGCACACGGAGGAACTGTTGGTTACGTGGTTGGATTAGTTCATGGAACGTTATGTACGGAGAGGTACAGATAGGTTCTTCTCAGGCTGAAACAAACTCAACTCTCAGTTAAATGACTTCCACACACCATTTCTCTCCACGTCTTACCTCCTTTCAGTTTGGGCTTTTCAATGGACTTTGAATGCTTTATTGTGATAGCTCTATATTATATTTTATCGGGAGGAAATCAAGGCAAGGGAAATCTAAGCTATTCATTTTGCTAAAGAAAAGTCACTGACTGGCCTTGGGGGAAAAAACTAAATTGTTTAACTTCTTGTGCAGGTTTCATGTGTAACAATGGTTTTATATGTATCCCTTCAATTGACATCGCTCTTTAGGATTAATTCAATTTTAAATAGACCAACTAGATGAAATATATTGTATTTT
>NC_048585.1:56740919-56765919 GCF_013265735.2 Oncorhynchus mykiss | reverse complement strand
GAAATGCTGAATACAACAGGTGTAGTCGACCTTACAGTGAAATGCTGAATACAACAGGTGTAGTAGACCTTACAGTGAAATGCTGAATACAACAGGTGTAGTAGACCTTACAGTGAAATGCTGAATACAACAGGTGTAGCAGACCTTACAGTGAAATGCTGAATACAACAGGTGTAGTAGACCTTACAGTGACATGCTGAATACAACAGGTGTAGTAGACCTTACAGTGAAATGCCGAATACAACAGGTGTAGTAGAACTTACAGTGAAATGCTTACATACAGGCTCTAACCAATAGTGCAGAGAAAAAAAGATGTGTGTGTGTGTGTGTGTGTGTGTGTGTGCGTGCGTGCGTGTGCTTGCGTGCGCGTGCGTGTGCGTGTGTGTATGTGTGTGTGTGCGTGCGTGCGTGTGCGTGCCAGTGTGTGTGTGCGTGTGTGTGTGTGTGTGTGTGCGTGCGCGCGCGTGTGTGCATGCGCGCGTGTGTGTGTGTGTGTGTGTGTGTGTGTGTGTGTGTGGAGGGGGGGTAAGTAAAGAAATAAAAGTAGCAAGGCTACATACAGACACCGGTTAGTCAGGCTGATTCAGGTAGTATGTACATGTAGATATGGTTAAAGTGACTATGCATATATGATGAACAGAGAGTAGCAGTAGCGTAAAAAGAGGGGTTGGTGGGTGGAGGGACACAATGCAGATAGCCCGGTTAACCAATGTGCGGGAGCACTGGTTGGTCGGGCCAATTGAGGTAGCATGTACATGATTTTACATGTTTTTCTACAGCAATGAACATTTCTACAAATACAAACATTCCATTCCAGCAAAAACAGAGTTAAATAAATCAAAAACAAAACAAAACAATATAATTAAATAAATAAAAAACTATAGTTAAATAAATCAAAAATAAATTCACATACATCTAAAGTCTAACAATAACAATTTTGAGAAAAGTCATAATTTACACACACATGAAGGTACGCAGGCCATAAGTAATAATTTCTGATTACAAATCACAATGAAATGGAACGAACCTCTTCATTTAATGCCATTCATTGTTGTAGAAAAACATGAGGTGCAGAAGACAAAGCAGATACAAACTCTGTGTGTACGGTGTATGTTGTATTTTCCATGTCTCTGTGCAACACATTCCAGTTGCTTACAGAAAGAGGAAAATAATTACAGAACAAAATGGCCTTCGATGATATGCCAGTGATTCTGATGGCCCCTTCCTTCCTTCCTTCCTTCCTTCCTTCCTTCCTTCCTTCCTTCCTTCCTTCCTTCCTTCCTTCCTTCCTTCCTTCCTTCCTTCCTTCCTTACTTCCTTCCCTACTTCGTTTCCTCCGTCTCCCAATATCCTGTGAAATCCAACAACAACAACAAACTTCATTTGGGCGAAGAGCTGAACCTGAACTAAGCGGATTGAGTTAATAAATGTATTTTCCCATTTAAGGCTTTGATTTTTTTTTCTAAACGCCTGTTTACAGGGAGGCTCCCAATGATCTGCCTTTAAGTCAAGCCGTACACACAAATCTGTTTACAGTCCCACGAATGTATTATCTGCTCTCCACCTTGTTGTGAGTCACTGGTTCTGTGTGTGTCGTGTCGCCCGCAGGTACGGTGTTGTCCTGTGTTTCCGAGCCACCGCTGAAGGCGCCTGTGTACAACACCGCTGACGTTCGTTCTATTCAAGAGATGTCTAGGGCTTAGAAAAGGGGGGGGGGGATTGAGTATCGTTTTTTTTGTTGCGGCTAAGGAGACATTTTTCAATTGGTTCATTGTTAGTGTTGATGGTAGAGGTACAACGGATCCAGAATTCAACAGTAGCTTCTCACGGGTTGCAGGGCAAAAATGGTTTTTCTTTTGATTATGTACACACAACAGGTTTTAAGCGCACCTATTTGTGTCTAAAAAGGAGAATCAATTTGAATTCCTTTCAGCATTTACATCTTTTAAATGATCTTTAGTAACTGAAATTGCTTGATCCACGTAACTCTTTGATAGTCATTTGGTGTTGCCGTAACTTCTTATTGAAAGGTAATTTTAGGGAACTCTTGGTTCTGTGGATGGAGAAAAAGGAAGGCTCATGTTCATTAAATTCATTTTCGTACTTTATCTTAATAGACGTCATGATGTGTGTAGTTACAATACCTTATCACTCATCATGCTCCGTTGTCAGTCGTAGACAAAATAGTTTTGTTTCTGTGATAATGGAAAAATTGTCACTTCTGATTAGAGTAACGTACTGCAGATAAAACACCACTGGCACGGTTGTAAAACTAATAAATCAACAAATTAGATACAAAGTTAGATGGGATGCTTAGAGCATCCGTTTGCTGTAACATTACAAGTGTTAGGTACTGGAGAAGGATCCATCTAAAACATACATACGTTTCACCCAAAACTGCCACGACATTAACCTGCTAACCAGACCTGTTTGTACAATCATTCCATTTCTTGCTACTCCTTGTTGTAAATGCCAAACGTGTCTGATAACCAGGCTACCACGACACGGCTTATCATGCCCGTGGGAAAACCGTTTCTATCCTACTCTTTATGATACGTCACCTGTCCGATGATGATGATGATGACGTTGTTGCGGCATCAGAAGATGGGAAACGTCCGCGCGGCCGCCGAGGAATCAATTCTACAGAGACCTGTGGAAAGATATTTCCATCAGGAGCGTTGCACCATCCATCCACATTCATTCCTGACCTATAGATGACATTTTCAGCCACAGACTCAATGCTCCACATCCGTGGTTGTTGTGGTCTTCATGGGCCTGATTGTCTCTTGGTTGTTGAATAGACGGTAGAAAAGTCTGATTATAAATGAAGGTTTCAGAGACATTTCTCAGCTCCTGCTGTGACTATTAATGTCAACGATATGATGACAGAATACCATGAAAGGAAGGACTCCAGAAAAGCTGTTGTTCAGAGAATTGGATCGACCAGGATTCCAATGCCACGGTGACATTGTCTCGTCTCTATTCATTTGTGTCTTCAATCAATTCAAGTCTGGGCCTACAAAAAAGCGGTTTCTGTTTGCAGCTTCAGTCATGGTAGTACATTAGATAAGCCCATGCAGCAACACACAAACACTCTGGAGCACTGGATCATGAAGAGGAGCTGGCTCAGGAGAAATAGCCCAAAGGCAGGTGTGTGCGTGTGTGTGTGTGTGTGTGTGTGTGTGTGTGTGTGTGTGATGTCCTGATGCACTAATGGATAGTAACGAGTTAAAGCACTCATAAAGCTGCCTTAGAGGAGTGCACACACACACACACGCGCGCGAGCGTGCGCGCACACACACACACACAGACACGTTTGTGTGTTTCTTCAGTGCAGGATTGTGCCGGGTTTTGCCCAGCAGTATAAACGTGTAATCATTATATATTTATTTAGTTTTGCACATGTGTGTGTGTGTGTGTGTGTGTGTGTGTGTGCACTCCTCTAAGGCAGCTTCATGAGTGCTTTAACTCGTTACTATCCATTAGTGCACCAGAACATCAGGGGACACTAGAAATATAGGGAGAACCGGATCAAGGCTCTGTCAGCTCCTCAACAGTTACGACCGCAGAGTCTATTATATTCTGTCTGTGTGTGTTTGTGTGTGTGTGTGTGTGTGTGTGTGTCTGTGTGTGTGAGGACGTTTGTGTGTGTGCAATATAAACTGAGAGGAGGTGTCCATGGTGCTGAAATGATCTGGTAAGAGGAGGTGTCCATGGTGCTGAAATTATCTGGTAAAAGGAGGTGTCCATTGGACTGAAATTATCTGGTAAGAGGAGGTGTCCATTGGGCTGAAATTATCTGGTAAGAGGAGGTGTCCATGGTGCTGAAATTATCTGGTAAGAGGTGTCCATTGGGCTGAAATTATCTGGTAAGAGGAGGTGTCCATGGTGCTGAAATTATCTGGTAAGAGGAGGTGTCCATGGTGCTGAAATTATCTGGTAAGAGGAGGTGTCCATGGTGCTGAAATTATCTGGTAAGAGGAGGTGTCCATGGTGCTGAAATTATCTGGTAAGAGGAGGTGTCCATGATCTTGTAAATGAGCCATTGTGCTGAAATGCAAAACGTGCCCCTTGAATAATGAAGATATTACGTATCTAAATAATGTCTAGGATCCAAATATCTACAAAAAAATCAAATGTATACACCCTCCAAAAATAAAACATATAAAAATAATAAT
This sequence comes from Oncorhynchus mykiss, assembly GCF_013265735.2. Classification (NCBI taxonomy): domain Eukaryota; kingdom Metazoa; phylum Chordata; class Actinopteri; order Salmoniformes; family Salmonidae; genus Oncorhynchus; species Oncorhynchus mykiss. The sequence continues at coordinate 56,761,741 of NC_048585.1, read as the reverse complement.
AATACAATGCCTGTGATCCATTGTGAGCTTAAATGATGCATACAAATATGAAAATGAACGCACACAAAACACACAGGATCACAGGATATTGGTGGCATCAATCAGGGACAGGTGTTTAAGCAACAGACTCAGGCTCCAAGGGTCTCACGTTCAATCCCAGTGCTAGACACTCCTTGATTTATGTTTGTTTGTTTCTTTCCCAAACCTTAATCCTAACCTTAACCGGTAGAAAAAAAATAATGTTTAGTTTCACTTTTGAGGAGTTTGACTGACAGCTAAGATACGGCAACACATGACGTAACTAAAAACGCCAAACTATGGCGTCGTTCTGTGTCAGCAGTAACGGCACCGGTTGGCGTTTTACTGGAGATGCCTGTGCTACACGGAGACTTTGATGGGAGGACGCCAATTTTTTTAGTATTTCACTCATATTTGTCTGTGAAAAGTGCATTGTGCCCACATCAACATAACTTTGATTGTAATTTAATTTCCGTGATTGTGTCATTGAACATTATTCTCGTTCAATTGATTAAAGAGTACATGAAGATCAAAATGTTCTGTCTGTTACACATCTCATCTTCCTGTACGTGACACATCTCATCTTCCTGTCTGTTATACATCTCATCTTCCTGTCTGTTATACATCTCATCTTCCTGTCTGTTACACATCTCATCTTCCTGTCTGTTATACATCTCATCTTCCTGTCTGTTATACATCTCATCTTCCTGTCTGTTACACATCTCATCTTCCTGTCTGTTATACATCTCATCTTCCTGTCTGTTACACATCTCATCTTCCTGTCTGTTATACATCTCATCTTCCTGTCTGTTACACATCTCATCTTCCTGTCTGTTACACATCTCATCTTCCTGTCTGTTATACATCTCATCTTCCTGTCTGTTATACATCTCATCTTCCTGTCTGTTATACATCTCATCTTCCTGTTTGTTATACATCTCATCTTCCTGTCTGTTATACATCTCATCTTCCTGTCTGTTACACATCTCATCTTCCTGTCTGTTACACATCTCATCTTCCTAGCTGTTGTCAACATCACAGTGCTGTTGTGAGGGAAACATGTTCAGTACATCCAGGACTAAATAGTTTATCCTCAGTGTAGTGCAGTGGAGGCTGGTGAAGGGAGGATGACTCATAATAATGTCTGGAACAAAGTAAATTCAATTATTTCAAACGCCTTGAAACCATGTGTCTAATGTATGTGATACCATTCCACCTATTCCACCTCAGCCATTACCACAAGCCCATCCTCCCCAATTAAGGTGCCACCAACCTCCTGTGGTACAGATTATACACACTGAATGTACAAAACACGAGGACAGCTTCCTAATTATGAGTTGAAAAACCTCCCGCTTTTTTCCCTCAGAACAGTCTCAATTCTTCGGGGGGATGGACTCCACAAGTTGTTGAAAGCGTTCCACAGGGATGCTGGACCAATGTTGACTCCAAATACTTCCCACAGTTGTGTCATGTTTTCTGGATGTTCTTTGGGTGGTGGACCGTTCTAGACACACACAGGAATCCCAGCAGCTTTGAAATTCTTGACAGACAAACCGGTGCGCCTGGCACCTACTACCATACACCGTTCAAAGGCACTTAAAAAAAAATGTCTTGCCCATCCACCCTTTGAATGGTACACATACACAATCCATGTCTCAAGGCTTTGCAACTCCTTATTTAACCCCATCTCCTCCCCTTCATCTACACTGAATCAAGTGGAATTAACAGGTGAAATCAATGAGAGATCATAGCTTTCCCCCGGATTCACCTGGTCAGTCGATGTGATGGAAAGAGCAGGTGTTCATAATGTTTTGTACTCAGTGTATCTTTAAACACGTGCACTTCATGTTTTTAATTGAAATTCTACAAGGTCACTGTTACATTGGAAATGATTTGTTTACAAGGGCCCCGGGCTATAGATTTGATTAATTAGAGCTGTGCTGGGCTCCAGCCTCGTTTGGAGATGACATTTGATGTCGGGGTGTAAATGGCTGAAATAGCTGAACTGTGAACACTGTTCAAAAAGGTTTTAGAGCAGGTTTTCCCTCAGTTCAAGGCACAACGAGCAATTGGAAAGCTGATATTAATCGTGGAGATTTTTTTTAGAGGAGATGGTATAGTTTTAAGTTATGATATTGGTAGGCTACGCCAGCACTAACGGTTGAACACAAACAGTTGTTTGACTGATGTACAGGAACTCACTCATTTGAAATCAAGATACTAATCAGACATATTTTACAGGGGGGGGGGGGGGGGGGGGGGGGGGTCAATTCAACAACACTATTCAAGACATAGCCCACCGGTTCTGTCACTAATGCATTTAGCCTGAGGGTATCTGGTAACCATTGGACACCAGATTAATTAATAAGATATCACCCCCATTCCATTTTATATGATTTGCTAAAAATGTGTATCTGTGTAGAGTCCTCCCATCAACATGTTCGCTGAGCTAATGACTCTGCTAATTCAAAAGGATGATAGCGTGTGTTTCTTCAGTGCAGGATTGTGCCAGGTTTTGCCCAGCAGTGTAAACTTATTTGCTATAATCAATCATTTATATATTTATTTAGTTGTGCACGTGTTTTCTCTAAGTGGAAAGATAATGGTAAGACCATTGCTGGATTCTCATCTACTTTCCTGAGGCAAATAACAGAGTTCTACTATTTTTAGGTTTTATCTGATCTAGAAAAATACATAACGTTTTATCTGATCTGGTAAAACACATTTCAGACTGCATTTCACAACACGTCCAATGAGCTGTCATCTTTTCTTCCTGTAATTGCAGGTGTGTCTGGCTTAGATGAGTTAGTAATTAAGGAATCATAGCAATATGTATTCACTGTTCCAAGGCAATGTAGGATTGGTTGAGGAACCACTGTATGGAAACTGTACACAAATGCAACGTGAAGGATGAGAATTCAATGAACTTAACAGTAGAAACCCGCACGCTGCTCTTGATAGTTTCACTGCTCTTTATTGGGCGGTACGCATCGGCCTCAAGGTCTTCGTCAGAGCTTTCGTGAGGGTTTATAATGTGCACCCTTGTGTAGACGTTGCTCCACTCACATCTGTTCAGTGCATGCAATGGGATTGGAGTCGAGGGACAATAAGCATTAAACATGTCTGTAAAAAGCAAAATGAGGACATCGAACTATCAGGTAAGCTTTCATAAATCATTGGGTAACAGTGCAAGAAGGAAGAGTCATCTGAAATGGTAGCATTGATTCATTGTTCACATTTAAAACATAACATGCCCGGGAATGTGTTCATTTAAGATGAAGATGTTACCATGCACCTGAAACACAGCTCGCTCAGACGTGCCGACGCCTTCTTGAATTAAAACTTTAACAGTCAAAGCAAGCTGCTGTAATTCCTTGCCCTGTACTGTTCCCGTTGAATCCACCACTTTACCTTTAAGCCAATATCTCATTGGAGCTTGAGCGACCTAGTTTCACAACCCAAAAAAAATGCTTCCTGATGGTTGGTGTGTTGACAGAAACATATATATTTCAGGAACAGTCATAACAATGGCTCGAGTTGAAGACGATCACAGTTCAAGTTTGGTCTCAACGGGTTATCGGGAGAACTCAAGCACGAGGTCAGTTTGATAAGACCACATGTGAGATCGTGGTTTACCATACAGCAACAGCCATCACTGTCCCTAAAATAGTATTATTAAACTTAAGCCGAATAACATAATTCAGCATTATGTTAGGATTAATCCTAACCAGCCTTACGGTCCAGAGTCCAACCCACTAACCAATAATGACAATAATCAGTTAACTTTACTGTTAGTTTTGATCAGCAAGTAAATTAAATCCCTATGAATTACAATGAATAAATAGATGTCTGACAGCAGGCCTAAAGCTTACATGCGGAATAAATGTAATTCTAAAGGTGGACTTCAGGTCATGGCGGAGAGCATCCAGGTTACCTTTGACACATACACACTCTGTTGATGACCAGTTTCCTGTGTATGTTTATAACAGGTTCCCTATTGGGTAGAAACAGTGTGTTTAGAACACGTTCCCTATTGGGTAGAACCAGTGTGTTTAGAACACGTTCCCTATTGGGTAGAACCAGTATGTTTAGAACACGTTCCCTATTGGGTACGACCAGTATGTTTAGAACACGTTCCCTATTGGGTACAACCAGTATGTTTAGAACACGTTCCCTATTGGGTACAACCAGTATGTTTAGAACACGTTCCCTATTGGGTAGAAACAGTATGTTTAGAACACGTTCCCTATTGGGTAGACACTGTATGTTTAGAACCGATTCCCTATTGGGTAGAAACAGTATGTTTAGAACAGATTCCCTATTGGGTAGAAACAGTATGTTTAGAACAGATTCCCTATTGGGTAGAAACAGTATGTTTAGAACAGATTCCCTATTGGGTAGAACCAGTATGTTTAGAACACGTTCCCTATTGGGTAGAACCAGTATGTTTAGAACAGATTCCCTATTGGGTAGAACCAGTATGTTTAGAAAAGTATTATTTTGTAAATATAGTTACATGGATGGTAACATCTGTCACAATGGAGGGGGGTGGGGAGAGGTGTGTGTGTGTGTGTGTGTGTGTGTGTGTGTGTGTGTGTGTGTGTGTGGTGTTGGCTTATTGGGAGAAAGGACAAGAGGGGGAGCTTGTGGTGTCCATTGGGATTGGGATCTATAGTTGAGTGAATTGGGGTCAGAGTTGAGGGAGTGAAGGGGCAGAAGTTCCCAGTAAGGGTAGATGGGATTGAAGATGTTGAAGGAGATGTGGTCATGGTTGAGACATGAAGGGGGTTTAGAGATTTGGGCCAGATAGCTGGGTTGAATGCTTCCAGGGGAAACTCTTTAGATCAGGGTTAGAAGGGTGGAAAGGTTTGAGTGGGTAGGGGGTGGTGACGGTGGATGCAATGTGGAGATATTAAAGGGGTGAAAGCTGGTAAAGATTTTTGGGAGGGACTTAGGGCTTAAAGGTTCTGCCTACGATAAGGGGTCATGGGAGAGGTAAAGGTTTTCCCTCTGTAGGTGAACATCTAGCCTTTCCCTTCGACTCTATTAAATCTTTCTGAATCTCTCAGACGTTTGGCTGTCATCCTGCCATGTGACCTGAACCCTTCAATCTCATCATATCTATATGACCTCTCTCTGCCTGGAACTGAATGTTGGTTTGAAGGGGAGTGCTTTGAAGGATGCGATTCTGCCATGTGTTTTCCATTTGGTAGAGCCGTGAACCTTTTCGATGTCCATTTTGATTTGGTCCTTGTCAAGGGTCTTTGAGGTGAAATGATTTAACATTGGGATTATGTGATTCATGTTTTACTTTGTAAAACAGCAACCCCTTTCATAATTGAATCCCCCATACAACCGACTGGGGTCATTTTCACCCCAGAGGTATAGTTTGGATCGTAGCCCAAAGGTGGTTTATTTAAATTCTTCAAAATGTTATGTCAACAAACGTTTTCTTAATTCATATAATTCATTGTTTAGTGTTTCTGCATTAATATGGACATTTTCACACAAAAAAAAACCTATTGAAAATAGCAACAATCATATCATAATATCAAAATAATTATTTTCAAAGCATCATTAGACATGTAAATAATGTTATCTGAAATAACACATACACGCATGTTGCAACTGACAGCAGGACCGTAGCATGTTGCAAAGGACAACAGGACCGTAGCATGTTGCAACGGAGGAGGAATTATCAATGAGCAGTATAACAGCAAAGGAAACAGGGAAAACAGTCCACCAACACATCAATTCTCAACATTATGCAATGGCAATCCATTTGTTCACATCCCACGCTAACTTAATCACAATGAATGGACCACTCATATCTTTTGCCGACAAAACTTTTTAAAACAGAAACGTTTACACGTTTCACCTTTTTTTTAGTCGCTGAAAACAGTTTCATTGAAATAGTTGTACCACCAACTCTTATCCCTGCCGTTAAAAAAAATGACAGAAAAAGCCATCATCATTTGGACAATTAGACAAAATATGCTAGGAGTCCACTGATGCAGCAGTGGGCTGTGTTAAGAGAACCGTAAGCAATCCAATGACCATTTCCTGTTAAATTGTGCGTGCTCATGTGATCAATACGACCCAGGCAGGTCTTGCCAGGGAAATGGACAACACAGAGAAAAAGTTCCTCTAATGTCCTCCCGATGGATTACGATCAGCACTTCTTGAGCGAGTGGCAAACTGCAAGGGGAATGAAGGAATGAATGTGTATGAATGTGCATTCTGCCTTGCGACAAGGTAGGCTAATTGGTGCCAGCCTCCTTTGGTGAATGGGGCTGATCTAGGGAACTAGCATGTGGCAGACGAAGCAGATATAAATGGTGCGTTCTCAGAGGTTTATGACCCTTGCAGGGGCTCTGACAGTGCCGTGATGAATACCCGGCTGTACTTTCTTTAGCACAAAGATGATTACTGTGTTCTCCTAGGCTGAAGGCCATTATTTACAGCAACAAATCCCTTGATTTATCCTCAGCCACATGCATTTTTGTTGGGTGATTACAGACCGAGAATCATTACTGTGTTTCTGTAAATATACGTCTTTGGATGTGATAGGTGTTTACAGGAAGTGAATTGGTCACTTGCTCAATAGGTTTTGTTTGTGATTTGGTCAATCAATGTATTGACTAAACTATCTCTGGGTACAGTAAGCATGTACAGTCACTTGACTTATATTACATCTCTGAATAAAGATTGATTACACAAGCCTCATCTGCAGTTCTCTTATCCTATTGTGTACTTCAGTTGAACTTTGCTACAGTTTGATTATTCATGCCTTACTTGTTACTCAGTCCATCAGGCCTGACTAATCCAGACTGATGCGATTCACAGCAACATGGTAACACAGGAAAGGAACAGCTGCCCAGCACATTGAATTAGCCAGTTTGACCAGGAATGAACATGTGTGGTAGTATGCACACACTAGTGCCGGTCAGTGCCGTTTAAGATGAGGGAGGACAATATTTAGTTTTTTGAGCATGGCCTTATTTGTATTACATTATATTGGATGACTGTCATTCATATTCCATTCACCCAGTTCAATGTAACATAAACAGGTTTAGGCTACTACATGATACACTAATATTCCCTATACCCTTTCTGAGGTTGCTACAACCTAGCCGATGAATGCCAGTTTTCAACATAGGTGCACATAGGTCGAGAGAATTTTGAACAATCAAGGTGACAGACAGTGATACATTTTGTTACCGCCTTGCACACTCTTGCCTGCATCTATCTCATCAAGGGTGAAATCATAAGTCCAACAGTTGCAAACGAGAGTTTCTATTGGACATATTCCGGTATGTTTATCCCTGTTTCGTTCCGTTTGCTTCCGTTTAAGAAATGTTTTTCAACTGGATCGGCGCAACGAACACACCTCTGATCACATGCAAACATAGTTCACTTTCATAGCAGCCACATACAAACAGCTCGTTGTATATATAATTCCTTCTACACGCTCTCGTCCTCTCATCTTTTCCCTTTGCTTGAGGACTTCCGTGCACAACACATTAGTGTAACGGCAGTTATCCTCCCCTTCGTCTGAAGAGGTGTAGCAAGGATCGGACCAATACGCAGCGTGGTAAGTGTCCATGACGATTTTAATTAGAAAAGCCTGAACACTATGAAATACAAAACAATAAAGTGAAATAAACCGAAACAGTCCCGTGTGGCACAAACACTGACACAGGAAACAAACACCCACAAACCAACAGTGAAACCTAGGCTACCTAAATATGGTTCTCAATCAGGGACAACGATAAACAGCTGCCTCTGATTGAGAACCATATCAGGCCAAACATAGAAAAACATATAAAAACACACATAGACTGAACACCCCAACTCACGCCCTGACCACACTAAATAAAGACAAAACAAAGGAAATAAAGGTCAGAACGTGACAATTAGCTGTCTGTGACCAGACAAAAAAACAAAAATTCCAAGCCAAACCTTCATATCATGACTGCTAACCGCTACACACAGCCTACATCATTCTCACGTCATAGTCAACATGGCTGCTAGAACTACAGAGTTAGTAAACCCGCTGCAATCATACAGTGTACAGTCAGTAGCTAGCAGTTCAGCGGTTACACCGGCGGGCCCTGGTGGCAATAAATGAATGAAATCAAAAGCTTACCTTGACTTGGAAGAGTTCCAGTATTGGATAACCATAGTCAGCTACCTCCCCCATCTCTTCATCTCTGCCGGGCCGGGTGTTTGAGTAGGCTAAACTAGCTATCTGCATTCGATACAAGCTAAGAAAGTGAAATATATATAGCCTCTCTCTCTCTCTCTCTCTCTCTCTCTCTCTCTCTCTCTCTCTCTCTCTCCCTCTCTCCTCCTTAATTTTGGAAGAAATGAATTTGTTCAAAACTGTTCAACTATTGTCTTTTCTCTTTCTTTGAGTCAACTACTCACCACATGTTATGCACTGCGGTGCTAGCTAGCTGTGGCTTTATGCTTTCAGTACTAGATTAATTATCTGATCCTTTGATTCGGTGGACAACATGTCGGTTCGTGCTGCAAGAGGTCCGATAGGTTGGAGGACGTCCTCCGGAAGTTTTGTGATGAAGTCAACGCACCAAGAGGAGAACGGAAGCTAGCTGTCCTCCGGCTACACCATGGTTAGGTTTAGGGTTAGGGTTAATTAAGGTTAGAAGAGGAGAACGGAAGCCAGCTGTCCTCCGGCTACACCATGGTTAGGTTTAGGGTTAGGGTTAATTAAGGTTAGAAGAGGAGAACGGAAGCTAGCTGTCCTCCGGCTACACCATGGTTAGGTTTAGGGTTAGGGTTAAGGTTAGAATAGGAGAACGAAAGCTAGCTGTCCTCCGGCTACACCATGGTTAGGTTTAGGGTTAGGGTTAAGGTTAGAAGAGGAGAACGAAAGCTAGCTGTCCTCCGGCTACACCATGGTTAGGTTTAGGGTTAGGGTTAAGGTTAGAAGAGGAGAACGAAAGCTAGCTGTCCTCCGGCTACACCATGGTTAGGTTTAGGGTTAGGGTTAAGGTTAGAAGAGGAGAACGGAAGCTAGCTGTCCTCCGACTACACCATGGTTAGGTTTAGGGTTAGGGTTAATTAAGGTTAGAAGAGGAGAAAGGAAGCTAGCTGTCCTCCGACTACACCATGGTTAGGTTTAGGGTTAGGGTTAAGGTTAGAAGAGGAGAACGAAAGCTAGCTGTCCTCCGACTACACCATGGTTAGGTTTAGGGTTAGGGTTAAGGTTAGAAGAGGAGAACGGAAGCTAGCTGTCCTCCGACTACACCATGGTTAGGTTTAGGGTTAGGGTTAATTAAGGTTAGAAGAGGAGAACGGAAGCTAGCTATCCTCCGACTACACCATGGTTAGGTTTAGGGTTAGGGTTAATTAAGGTTAGAAGAGGAGAAAGGAAGCTAGCTGTCCTCCGACTACACCATGGTTAGGTTTAGGGTTAGGGTTAATTAAGGTTAGAAGAGGAGAACGAAAGCTAGCTGTCCTCCGACTACACCATGGTTAGGTTTAGGGTTAGGGTTAATTAAGGTTAGAAGAGGAGAAAGGAAGCAAGCTGTCCTCCGGCTACACCATGGTTAGGTTTAGGGTTAGGGTTAATTAAGGTTAGAAGAGGAGAACAGAAGCTAGCTGTCCTCCGACTACACCATGGTTAGGTTTAGGGTTAGGGTTAATTAAGGTTAGAAGAGGAGAACAGAAGCTAGCTGTCCTCCGACTACACCATGGTTAGGTTTAGGGTTAGGGTTAATTAAGGTTAGAAGAGGAGAACGAAAGCTAGCTGTCCTCCGACTACACCATGGTTAGGTTTAGGGTTAGGGTTAAGGTTAGAAGAGGAGAACGGAAGCTAGCTGTCCTCCGGCTACACCATGGTTAGGTTTAGGGTTAGGGTTAATTAAGGTTAGAAGAGGAGAAAGAAAGCTAGCTGTCCTCCGGCTACACCATGGTTAGGTTTAGGGTTAGGGTTAAGGTTAGAAAAGGAGAACAGAAGCTAGCTGTCCTCCGGCTACACCATGGTTAGGTTTAGGGTTAGGGTTAAGGTTAGAAGAGGAGAACAGAAGCTAGCTGTCCTCCGGCTACACCATGGTTAGGTTTAGGGTTAATTAAGGTTAGAAGAGGAGAACGGAAGCTAGCTGTCCTCCGACTACACCATGGTTAGGTTTAGGGTTAGGGTTCAGGTTAGAAGAGGAGAACGGAAGCTAGCTGTCCTCCGACTACACCATGGTGCTACCCTACAGTGCTGTTGAGCCAACTGCAAACCTGTGATTTATTCAATTATTTTTGTGACGTGTGAATATATTTGGGACAGTTTTATCTAAAAACTTTTTAAGTGTTTCACTATTTACATTTTTCTTAAGTTCACTCCTCTAATAAACACACACACACACACACACACACACACACACACACACACACACACACACACACACACACACACACACACACACACACACACACACACACACACACACACACACACACACACACACAATCTTGTACAGCTAAACTGTGGGGATATTCACAATCTTATTTTCCCTAACACCTAACCCTAACCTGTACTCTTACCCTTACCCATCAACCGAAAAAACCTGACCTTAACCCTAACCCTAAACCTAATCCTAGCTCTGAACCCTAACCCTAAACTTAACCCTAGCTCTGAACCCTAACCCTAAAACTAACCCTAGCTCTGAACCCTAACCCTAAACCTAACCCTAGCTCTGAACCCTAACCCTAAAACGAACCCTAGCTCTGAACCCTAACCCTAAAACTAACCCTAGCTCTGAACCCTAACCCTAAAACTAAACCTAGCTCCTACCCTGACCCTGAACATAACTTTAACCTTAACCTTAACACTAACCCTAAAACTAAACCTAGCTCCTACCCTAACCCTTAACATAATTTTAACCTTAACCCTAAAACTAACACTAGCTCTGAACCCTAACCCTAAAACTAAACCTAGCTCCTACCCTAACCCTTATCATAATTCTAACCTTAACCCTAACCCTAAAACTAAACCTAGCTCCTACCTTAAACCTTAACATAACTTTAACCTTAACCCTAAAACTAACCCTAGCTCTGAACCCTAACCCTAAAACTAACCCTAGCTTTGAACCCTAACCCTAAAACTAACCCTAGCTCTAAACACTAACCCTAAAACTAACCCTAGCTCTGAACCCTAACCCTAAAACTAACCCTAGCTCTGAACCCTAACCCTTAACATAATTTTAACCTTAACCCTAACACTAACCCTAAAACTAAACCTAGCTCCTACCCTAATCCTTAAAGTAATTCTAACCCTAACACTAATTTGAACCTTAACACTAAACCCCCTAGAAATATAATTTGACCTCGTGGGGACTAATGAAATGTCCCCAGTTGGTCAAATGTGTATTTGTTTACTATTCTTGTGGGGAATTCTGGTCCACATGAACACGTCCACACTCAGGAGAGCCCAACATTTCCAGATATGCCTCGTGATCATTTCCAAAGCATCGTACTTTCCTCTTGCGTCAATACAACTCATATTTTCCAAGACATGGACATTGTAATTCAGTTATATAATTGGTTAACAAAGTCCCTTTATCAGAGGATATTGATCCTGGATCCAGCTGACAATAAATAGACAGACTGTGGTCCCACAGCTTCCTGTTTGGCTGAGTTTCCACACCGCTAGTTGTAACAGGAGAACTGCAGACAGACACTGTCTGAAGAAACTATTAGCATTAACCATCCTATATTTACACAGATACTTTACCATCCTTCCTATTATCTAATGCACTCTCTCTTTGTTAGTGCAGTATGTATTATGGAGTAGTGGTCAGAATCTGTGCATTTACCAGAATGGTTTGGGTTTTCATGGAAGGCTGTAGAGGAGCCAAGCTATGGTTTTGCCAGATATGATCCAATATATTGTCAGTATACACTCACAGGCCAGTTTATTAATTACACCCATCTACTACTGGGTTGTACCCCCCCCCCCCCCCTTGGCCTCCATAACAGCCGGAATTCTCTTGTGACATTATACAAGGTGTCGGAAACACTCCACAGGAATGTTGGTCCACACTGACACACTCCACACAATGGGTTGAGGTCTGGGGACTGCATAGGCCACTCAAGTAACCTGAACATGTTCCAGACAATGTTTTTCCACTCCTCAATTGTCCGGTGTTGGTGACCGGGTGCCCACTGGAGACACTTCTTGTTGTTTTTAGCTGATAGCCCATCCACGACGAGGACCGACGAGTTGTGCGTTCTGAGATGCCGTTCTGCGCCCCACTGTTGTCCTGCGCCGTTATTTGCCTGTGGCCTGCCAATTGGGCACGATTCTTGCCCTTCTCCTTCAAACTCTCTAATCAACGAGCTGTTTTTGCCAGACTGCTGCTGACTAGATGTTTTTTGGTTTGTCTCACCATTCTTGGTAACTTCAAGAAACTGTCTGGGGTGAAAAGCCCAGGAGGCTGGTTCTGAGATACTGGATCCGGCGCACCTGGCACCAACGATCACACCACACTCAAAGTTGCTCTGGTCACATGTTTTGCCCATAACAGCCTGATATGAAAACAGTCTGATATGATAACAGTCTGATATGATAACAGCCTGGTATGACAACAGTTTGATGTGACAACAGTTTGATGTGACAACAGTTTGATGTGAAAACAGTTTGATATGATAACAGTCTGATATGACAACAGTTTGATATGATAACAGTCTGATGTGATAACAGTCTGATATGATAACAGTTTGATGTGATAACAGTCTGATATGATAACAGTCTGATATGATAACAGTTTGATATGATAACAGTTTGATGTGATAACAGTCTGAAATGATTTTTTTACCTTTTTATTTAACTATGAAAGTCAGTTAAGAACAAATGTTTATTTTCTGGAAACAGTGGGTTAACTGCCTGTTCAGGGACAGATTGACCGATTCTTACCTTGTCAGCTCGGGGGTTTGAACTTGCAACCTTACGGTTTACTAGTCCAACGCTATTACCACTAGGCTACCCTGCCGCCCCAGGTTTCCTATGATATAAGTCTGATATGATAACAGTCTGATACGATAACAGTCTGATATGATAACAGTCTGATATTATAACAGTCTGATATGAAACAGTCTGATATGATAACAGTCTGATATGATAACAGTCTGATATTATAACAGTCTGATATGATAACAGTCTGATATGATAACAGTCTGATATTATAACAGTCTGAAATGATAACAGTCTGATATGATAACAGTCTGATATGATAACAGTCTGATATGATAACAGTCTGATATGATAAAAGTCTGAAATGACAACAGTTTGATATGATAAAAGTCTGACATGGTAACAGCCCACATAACACAACTAAGACAAGCAGCATTTCCTTTTGTTATTACCTGAGCGGAACATTGTTTGTCTGGGCCTCTGTCCAACTCCTCCATTAGGCTTCTGGTACAGTAATTAAACAAGTCTAGAGCCTGATTCTGAAGTGCTCAGCCACCTCCTCATTCACTTCTAGTAGTATTGTATTATATCGTGTGGATAGGTTTCTCTCTTTGCCAGAGACTTGTTTCCACTCTCTTTTCAGCTGAGATACACATCTTTCTCTCTCAACTTTAAGAGCAGAGACATTACAATAAGAGGGAGGGGACATAGTCAGGGGTTGACGTTAATGCGTTTTGGGGGACAACACCTTATAATAGGGAGGAGGGGAGAGGGCGAGGAGGGAATGAGGGGTGAGAATGAGAGGTGAGGATGAGTGTCTGCAGTTGTCTGTTTGATTCTGGGCTCACTGTCTTCCTGTATGCTGGGAAAGTAGAACTGAGAGGAAGAAAGGGGGGTGGAAGAGATATCTGGGTGGATGGATAAAGAGATATCTGGGTGGTTAGAGATAGAGATATCTGGGTGGTTAGAGATAGAGATATCTGGGTGGTTAGAGAAAGAGATATCTGGGTGGTTAGAGATAGAGATATATGGGTGGTTAGAGATAGAGATATCTGGGTGGTTAGATATAGAGATATCTGGGTGGTTAGAGATAGAGATATCTGGGTGGTTAGAGAAAGAGATATATGGGTGGTTAGAGATAGAGATATCTGGGTGGCTAGAGATAGAGATATCTGGGTGGTTAGAGATAGAGATATCTGGGTGGTTAGAGATAGAGATATCTGGGTGGTTAGAGATAGAGGCATCTGGGTGGTTAGAGATAGAGATATCTGGGTGGTTAGAGATAGAGATATCTGGGTGGTTAGAGATAGAGATATCTGGGTGGTTAGAGATAGAGATATCTGGGTGGTTAGAGATAGAGATATCTGGGTGGGTAGAGATAGGGATATCTGGGCGGTTAGATATAGAGATATCTGGGTGGTTAGAGATAGAGATATCTGGGTAGTTAGAGATAGAGATATCTGGGTGGTTAGAGATAGAGATATCTGGGTGGTTAGAGATAGAGATATCTGGGTGGTTAGAGATAGAGATATCTGGGTGGTTAGAGATAGAGATATCTGGGTGGTTAGATATAGAGATATCTGGGTGGTTAGAGATAGAGATATCTGGGTGGTTAGAGATAGAGATATCTGGGTGGTTAGAGATAGAGATATATGGGTGGTTAGAGATAGAGATATCTGGGTGGTTAGATATAGAGATATCTGGGTGGTTAGAGATAGAGATATCTGGGTGGTTAGAGATAGACATATCTGGGTGGTTAGAGATAGACATATCTGGGTGGTTAGAGATAGAGATATCTGGGTGGTTAGAGATAGAGATATCTGGGTGGTTAGAGGTAGAGATATCTGGGTGGTTAGAGATAGAGATATCTGGGTGGTTAGAGATAGAGATATCTGGGTGGTTAGAGATAGAGATATCTGGGTGGTTAGAGATAGGGATATCTGGGTGGTTAGAGATAGAGATATCTGGGTGGTTAGAGAGAGATATCTGGGTGGTTAGAGATAGAGATATCTGGGTGGTTAGAGATAGAGATATCTGGGTGGTTAGAGAGAGAGATATCTGGGTGGTTAGAGATAGAGATATCTGGGTGGTTAGAGAGAGAGATATCTGGGTGGTTAGAGATAGAGATATCTGGGTGGTTAGAGATAGAGATATCTGGGTGGTTAGAGAAAGAGATATCTGGGTGGTTAGAGAGAGAGATATCTGAGAAAAAAAATTAAGAGACTAACAAGAAAAGAAACATAGCAGAAAAAAACAGGAGACAGACACACCTAGAAAGAGACAACATTAGATCCAGAAAATCAGGAGACAGACACACCTAGAAAGAGACAACATTAGATCCAGAAAATCAGGAGACAGACACACCTAGAAAGAGACAACATCAGATCCAGAAAATCAGGAGACAGACACACCTAGAAAGAGACAACATTAGATCCAGAAAATCAGGAGACAGACACACCTAGAAAGAGACAACATCAGATCCAGAAAATCAGGAGACAGACACACCTAGAAAGAGACAACATCAGATCCAGAAAATCAGGAGACAGACACACCTAGAAAGAGACAACATTAGATCCAGAAAATCAGGAGACAGACACACCTAGAAAGAGACAACGTTAGATCCAGAAAATCAGGAGACAGACAGACCTAGAAAGAGACAACATTAGATTTCAGAAAGAGAGAGAGAGAGAGAGAGAGAGAGAGAGGTCTCACTCCTCAGAAGCTTTCCCACTTCCCAGGTTCCCTCCCTCTCCTCCTCTAAGCCACATGACTATGGGTTAGCAGGGCATCCTCAGGGGAGCTGGTGCTGAGGCTGCAGCCAGCCTACTAATCTCTACACTCCAACCATTTCCTCTGGCAGAGTTTCCCTTTGATCACGTTGAAAATGGGATGGCATTATGATTATTCTCCCCTAATTATAACTATGATGGTGGTACTATAGGTGTGTGTGTAGGGACAGGGAGTTTGTATCTTTATTTGTGAGTATGAGTGATAGGAAAGAGATGGGGGGCGGGAGAGGGGGGGAGAGGTGGGGAGAGAGGGTGAAGAAAGAGAGAGAGAGAGAGTGAGAGAGAGAGGGGGGAGAGAGAGAGGTGGGGAAGAGAGAGGGTGGAGAAAGAGAGAGTTAGGGTGAGAGAGTGAAAGAGAGGGAGAGAAGGGGGGGAGAGAGAGTGGGGAGAGAGAGGGAGAGAGAGAGAGAGAAGGGGGAGAGAGAGAGAGGGAGGGGGAGAGAGAGAAGGGGGAGAGAGAGGGTGGAGAAAGAGAGAGAGAGAGGGTGAGAGAGTGAAAGAGAGAGAGAGAAGGGGGAGAGAGAGAGGTGGGGAAGAGAGAGGGTGGAGAAAGAGAGAGTTAGGTTGAGAGAGTGAAAGAGAGGGAGAGAAGGGGGGGAGAGAGAGTGGGGAGAGAGAGGGAGAGAGAGAGAGAAAGAAGGGGGAGAGAGAGAGAGGGAGGGGGAGAGAGAGAAGGGGGAGAGAGAGGGTGGAGAAAGAGAGAGTTAGGGTGAGAGAGTGAAAGAGAGGGAGAGGAGGGGGGAGAGAGAGAGTGGGGAGAGAGAGAGAGTAGGGGAGAGAGAGGGTGAAGAAAGAGAGAGAGAGAGGGTGAGAGAGTGAAAGAGAGAGAGAGGAGGGGGAGAGAGAGAGAAGGGGGAGAGAGAGAATGGGTAGAGAGAGAGAGAAATAACATTTTTGATAAACTCCCATATCTATTGGGTGAAATATCAGTGTGCCATCACAGCATCAATATGTGTGACCTGTTGCCACAAGAAAAGGTCAACCAGTGAAGAACACACACCATTGTAAATACAACCCATATTTATGCTTATATATTTTCCATTTTGTGCTTTAACTATTTGCACATAATTACAACACTGTATATATACATAATATGACATTTGAAATGCCTTTATTCTTTTGGATCTTTTGTATGTGTAATATTTACTGTACATTTCTTTATTGTTTATTTCACTTCTGTTTATTATCTATTTCACTTGCTTTGGCAATGTTAACATATTTGTCCCATGCCAATGAAGCCCTTAAATTGAAAATTGAAATTGAAATGAGACAGAGAGAGAGAGAGAGAGAGAGAGAGAGAGAGAGAGAGGGAGTGTCACGTTCTGACCTCTATTTCCGTTGTTTTGTATTTATTTAGTATGGTCAGGGCGTGAGTTGGGTGGGCAGTCTATGTTTGTTTTTCTATGTTTTGGGGCATTTCTATGTTTTCGGCCTAGTATGGTTCTCAATCAGAGGCAGGTGTCATTAGTTGTCTCTGATTGAGAATCATACTTAGGTAGCCTGGGTTGCACTGTTTGTTTGTGGGTGATTGTCTATGTTAGTGGCTTGTTTCAGCACAGGTCTCATTTTGTAGCGTCACGGTCGAATTTGGGTTATTGTTTTTGTTACTCTCTTGTATAGTGTTCAGTCTTTCTTTATTAAAGATTTTACCATGGACACTTACCACGCCGCATATTGGTCCTCTGATCCATCTCGCCTCTCCTCTTCAGACGAAGAGGAGGACGACCGTGACAGAATCACCCACACCCCAAGGACCAAGCGGCGTGGTAGAAAACAGCGACGACAGCAGCAGCAGCAGCAACAACAACAGCGGCCGGTATCACAGGACTCCTGGACATGGGAGGAGATACTGAACGGAGAGGGACCCTGGGCACAGGCTGGGGAATATCGCCGCCCCAAAGCAGAGCTGGAGGCAGCGAAAGCTGAGCGGCGGCGATATGAGGAGGCAGCACGGCAGTGCGACAGGTACGAGAGACAGCCCCAAAAATGTTTTGGGGGGGGGCACACGAGGGGTGGAGCTAAGCCAGGTAGCAGACCTGCGCTCACCCCTCGTGCTTATTATAAGCAGCGCGATACTTGGCAGGCACCGTGTTATGCGGTTAAGCGCACGGTGTCGCCAGTACGTGTCCATAGCCCGGTGCGCTATAGGACAGCCCCCCGAGAGTGTCATGCGAGTGCGGGCATCGAGCCAGGGCGTATGGTGCCTGCTCAGCGGGTCTGGTCGCCGGTACGCAGTTTTGGTCCAGGGTATCCTGCGCCGGCTCTGCGTGCTGTGTCTCCAGGGCGCTGGGAGGGTGCAGTGCGTCCTCTGCCTGCGCTCCGCTCGTGCCGGGCGAATGTGGGAATGGAGCCTAAGGGAGAGGTGCGTGTAGTAAGCACTAGATCTCCCGTGCTTACCCACAGCCCGGTTCAACCTGTGCCTGCACTCTGGAGGGTCCGGGCTAGAGTGGTTATCCAGCCTGGGGAAGTGGTGCCAAGGTTGCGCACCAGAGCTCCAGTGCTCCCCCACAGCCCGGTCCTTCAGGTGCCTCCTCCTAACCCCAAGCCTCCTGAAGGTCTCCCCAGCCTGGTGGTTCCTGTGGCAGCCCCACGCACCAGGCTGTCTCTCTGTCTCCTCCCTGCAGGTGGTCCTGTCTGTCCGGCGCCGCTGCCGGAGTCTCCCGCCTGTCCGGTGCCTCTGCCGGAGTCTCCCGCCTGTCCGGCGCCTCTGCCGGAGTCTCCCGCCTGTCCGGCGCCTCTGCCGGAGTCTCCCGCCTATCCGGCGCCTCTGCCGGAGCCTCCCGCCTGTCCGGCGCCTCTGCCGGAGCCTCCCGCCTGTCCGGCACCTCGGCGGGAGCCTCCCGCCTGTCCGGCGCCTCTGCCGGAGCCTCCCGCCTGTCCGGCGCCTCTGCCGGAGTCTCCCGCCTGTCCGGCGCCTCTGCCGGAGTCTCCCGCCTGTCCGGCGCCTCTGCCGGAGCCTCCCGCCTGTCCGGCGCCTCTGCCGGAGCCTCCCGCCTGTCCGGCGCCTCTGCCGGAGCCTCCCGCCTGTCCGGCGTCCGGCGCCTCTGCCGGAGCCTCCCGCCTGTCCGGCGCCTCTGCCTGAGCCTCCCGCCTGTCCGGCGCCTCTGCCGGAGCCTCCCGCCTGTCCGGCGCCTCTGCCGGAGCCTCCCGCCTGTCCGGCGCCTCGGCGGGAGCCTCCCGCCTGTCCGGCGCCTCTGCCGGAGCCTCCCGCCTGTCCGGCGCCGCTGCCGGAGCCTCCCGCCTGTCCGGCGCCGCTGCCGGAGCCTCCCGCCTGTCCGGCGCCTCTGCCGGAGCCTCCCGCCTGTCCGGCGCCGCTGCCGCACCTCTGTCCCGAGCAGCTGTCCCTCTGTCCCGAGCAGCTGCCCCACCTCTGTCCCGAGCTGTCCCTCTGTCCCGAGCAGCTGCCCCACCTCTGTCCCGAGCTGCCCCTCTGTCCCAAGCAGCCCCTCTGTCCAGTGGGGTCATTGAGTAGGGGGGCCATGGTGAGAAAGCCACGGAGGCGGACAATAAGGCGGACTAAGACAATGAGGAAGTGGAGTCCGCGTCCCGCGCCAGAGCCGCCACCGCGGACAGACGCCCACCCAGACCCTCCCCTATAGGTCAAGGTTTTGCGGCCGGAGTCCGCACCTTTGGGGGGGGGTACTGTCACGTTCTGACCTCTATTTCCGTTGTTTTGTATTTATTTAGTATGGTCAGGGCGTGAGTTGGGTGGGCAGTCTATGTTTGTTTTTCTATGTTTTGGGGCATTTCTATGTTTTCGGCCTAGTATGGTTCTCAATCAGAGGCAGGTGTCATTAGTTGTCTCTGATTGAGAATCATACTTAGGTAGCCTGGGTTGCACTGTTTGTTTGTGGGTGATTGTCTATGTTAGTGGCTTGTTTCAGCACAGGTCTCATTTTGTAGCGTCACGGTCGAATTTGGGTTATTGTTTTTGTTACTCTCTTGTATAGTGTTCAGTCTTTCTTTATTAAAGATTTTACCATGGACACTTACCACGCCGCATATTGGTCCTCTGATCCATCTCGCCTCTCCTCTTCAGACGAAGAGGAGGACGACCGTGACAGGGAGAGACAGAGAGACAGAGACAGAGACAGAGAGAGAGAGAGAGATAGAGAGAGAGGAAGAATAAACAGAAACATGTATATTATCTGATTAATGTGTTATTTAGTTTTGTGACACAAGAACAAGCGAGATTATCAGAATGTACACTAGATGACCAAAAGTATGTGGACACCTGCTAGTCGAACATATTATTCCAAAGTCGTGAGTATTAGTTGGTCGCAGTCTGCTTATAAATTCATCCCAAAGGTGTTCGATGGGGTTGAGGTCAGGGCTCTGTGCAGGCCAGTCAAGTTCTCCCACACCGATCTCGACAAACCATTTCTGTATGGACCTCGCTTTGTGCACGGGGGCATTGTCATGCTGAAACAGGAAAGGGCCTTCCACAAACTGTTGCCACAAAGTTGGAAGCACAGAATCATCTAGAATGTCATTCTATATTGTAGCGTTAAGATTTCCCTTCACCGGAACTAATGGGCCTATCCCAAAACATTAACAGCCGCAGACCATTTTTCCTCCTCCACCAAACTTTACCGTTGGCACTATGCATTCGGGCAGGTAGCGTTTTCCTGGCATCCGCCAAACCCAGATTCATACGTTGGACTGATAGATGGTGAAGCGTTATTCATCACTCCAGGGAGAACGAGTTTCCACTGCTCCAGAGTCCAGTAGATAGAGCTTTACACCACTCCAGCCGACACTTGGCATTGAGCATGGTGATCTTAGGCTTGTGTGTGGCTGCTTGGCCATCGTATCCCATTTCATGAAGTTCTCGACAAAACAGTTATTGTGCTGAAGTTGCTTCCGGAGGCAGTTTAGAACTCGGTAGTGAGTGTTGCAACTGAGGACAGGCAATTTGTACTCGCTAGGCGCTTCTACGCTCGCCAGTCCCGATTTCTGAACTTGTGTGGACTACCACTTTTGCGGCTGAGCCGTTGTTGCTCTTAGACGTTTCCACTTCACAATAACAGCACATACAGTCGACCAGGGCAGGAATTTGACAGACTGACTTGTTGGAAAGGTGCCAT
>NC_048585.1:56695919-56735919 GCF_013265735.2 Oncorhynchus mykiss | reverse complement strand
AGTGTGGACTTGCAATACAGGTAAGTGTAGCAGACAGACAGAGACAGAGAGAGAGACAGAGAGAGACAGAGAGAGAGAGAGAGAGAGAGAGAGAGAGAGAGAGAGAGAGAGAGAGAGAGAGAGAGAAAAGAGAGAGAGAGAGAGAGAGAGAGAGAGAGAGGAAGAGAGAGAAGGAGGGAGGGAGGGAGAGAGGGAGAAACAGAGAGACAGGGAGAGAGAGAGAGACACAGAGAGAGCGAGAGAGAGAGAGAGAGAGAGAGAGAGAGAGAGATAGAAACAGAGAGAGAGGAAGAGATTGAAAGAGAGAGGGAGGGAGGGAGAGAGGGAGAAACAAAGAGACACAGAGAGAGAGAGAGAGAGACAGAGAGAGAGAGAGAGAGAGCGAGACAGAGAGAGAGAGAGAGAGTGAGAGAGAGAGAGAGAGAGAGAGAGAGAGAGAGAGAGAGAGAGAGAGAGAGAGAGAGAGAGAGAGAGAAACAGAGAGAGACAGAGAGAGAGAAAGATGAAGTGGGGAGAGTGGGTGGAGATGATGCATCAGTGAATGTGAACATCATGCTTGTATTTCCATTCCATTCTGCTCCATTGTGCCATTCAAGACCATCAGGGAGGGTGCAGGATCAGAGGGGTTGGTGTCCAACCCAGCGCCGCGGGATATTAACTAAACTGTAACCGCTGGCCATTATCTGTACATAACAAATGGCCATTACTGCACTTGCAGTGAGTCATCATACGCTGCATTCAGGTTGTGGTCTGTTCATCTATTTACAGTTGGGTTGATGACTGTTGGTATATATACAGTTGGGTTGATGACTGTTCATCTATTTACAATTGGGTTGATGACTGTTGGTATATATACAGTTGGGTTGATGACTGTTCATCTATTTACAGTTGGGTTGATGACTGTTCGTCTATTTACAGTTGGGTTGATGACTGTTCATCTATTTACAATTGGGTTGATGACTGTTGGTATATACAGTTGGGTTGATGACTGTTCGTCTATTTACAGTTGGGTTGATGACTGTTCATCTATTTACAGTTCGGTTGATGACTGTTCATCTATTTACAATTGGGTTGATGACTGTTGGTATATATACAGTTGGGTTGATGACTGTTCATCTATTTACAATTGGGTTGATGACTGTTGGTATATATACAGTTGGGTTGATGACTGTTCATCTATTTACAGTTGGGTTGATGACTGTTCGTCTATTTACAGTTGGGTTGATGACTGTTCATCTATTTACAATTGGGTTGATGACTGTTGGTATATATACAGTTGGGTTGATGACTGTTCATCTATTTACAGTTGGGTTGATGACTGTTCATCTATTTACAATTGGGTTGATGACTGTTGGTATATATACAGTTGGGTTGATGACTGTTCATCTATTTACAGTTGGGATGATGACGGTTCATCTATTTACAGTTGGGTTGATGACTGTTCGTCTATTTACAGTTGGGATGATGATGGTTAATCTATTTACAGTTGGGTTGATGACTGTTCGTCTATTTACAGTTGGGATGATGACTGTTCATCTATTTACAGTTGGGTTGATGACTGTTCGTCTATTTACAGTTGGGATGATGACTGTTCGTCTATTTACAGTTGGGATGATGACTGTTCATCTATTTACAGTTGGGTTGATGACTGTTCATCTATTTACAGTTGGGAGGGTGACTGTTCATCTATTTACAGTTGGGTTGATGACTGTTCGTCTATTTACAGTTGGGTTGATGACTGTTCATCTATTTGAGTTGATGACTGTTCATCTATTTACAGTTGGGTTGATGACTGTTCATCTACTTAGTGTTGGGATGATGACTGTTCGTCTATTTACAGTTTGGATGATGACTGTTCATCTATTTACAGTTGGGTTGATGACTGTTCATCTATTTACAGTCAGGTTGTGGTCTGTTCATCTATTTACAGTTGGGTTGATGACTGTTCATCTATTTACTGTCAGGTTGTGGTCTGTTCATCTATTTACACTTTGGGTTGATGACTGTTCATCTATTTACAGTTGGGATGATGACTGTTCATCTATTTACAGTTGGTTGATGACTGTTCATCTATTTACAGTTGGGTTGATGACTGTTCATCTATTTACAGTTGGGATGATGACTGTTCATCTATTTACAGTTGGGATGATGACTGTTCATCTATTTACAGTTGGGATGATGACTGTTCATCTATTTGGGTTGATGACTGTTAATATATTTACAGTTTGGTTGATGACAGTTCATCTATTTACAGTTGGGATGATGACTGTTCATATATTTACAGTTGGGTTGATGACTGTTCATATATTTACAGTTGGGATGATGACTGTTCATCTATTTACAGTTGGGATGATGAATGTTCATCTATTTACAGTTGGTTGATGACTGTTCATCTATTTACAGTTGGGTTGATGACTGTTCATCTTTTTACAGTTGGGATGATGACTGTTCATCTATTTGCAGTTGGGATGATGACTGTTCATTATTTTTGGGTTGATGACTGTTAATATATTTACAGTTTGGTTGATGACTGTTCATCTATTTACAGTTGGGATGATGACTGTTCATCTATTTTCAGTTGGTGTGATGACTGTTCATCTATTTACAGTTGGGTTGATGACTGTTCATCTTTTTACAGTTGGGTTGATGACTGTTCATCTATTTACAGTTGGGATGATGACTGTTCGTCTATTTACAGTTGGGTTGATGACTGTTTGTCTATTGACAGTTGGGTTGATGACTGTTAAAATCTATTTGGGTTGATGACTGTTCATCTATTTACAGTTGGGTTGATGACTGTTCATCTACTTAGTGTTGGGATGATGACTGTTCGTCTATTTACAGTTGGGATGATGACTGTTCATCTATTTACAGTTGGGTTGATTACTGTTCATCTATTTACAGTTGGGATGATGTATGTTCATCTATTTACAGTTGGGATGATGACTGTTCATCTATTTGGGTTGATGAATGTTAATATATTTACAGTTTGGTTGATGACTGTTCATCTATTTACAGTTGGGATGATGACTGTTCATCTATTTACAGTTGGGATGATGACTGTTCATCTATTTACAGTTGGTTTGATGACTGTTCATCTATTTACAGTTGGGTTGCTGACTGTTCATCTATTTACAGTTGGGACGATGACTGTTCAACTCTTTACAGTTGGGTTGAAGACTGTTCATCTATTTACAGTTGGGTTGATGACTGTTCATCTATTTAGGTTGAGGACTGTTCATCTATTTACAGTTGGGTTGATGACTGTTCATCTACTTAGTGTTGGGATGATGACTGTTCGTCTATTTACAGTTGGGATGATGACTGTTCATGTATTTACAGTTGGGTTGTTGAATGTTCATCTATTTACAGTTGGGTTGATGACTGTTCATCTATTTGAGTTGATGACTGTTCATCTATTTACAGTTGGGTTGATGACTGTTCATTTACTTAGTGTTGTGAAGATGACTGTTCATCTATTTACAGTTGGGATGTTGACTGTTCATCTATTTACAGTTGGGTTGATGACTGTTCATCTATTTACAGTTGGGATGATGACTGTTCATCAGTTTACAGTTGGGATGATGACTGTTCATCTATTTACAGTTGGGTTGATGACTGTTCATTTATTTACAGTTGGGTTGATGACTGTTCATCTATATACAGTTGGGATGATGACTGTTCATCTATTTACAGTTGGGATGATGACTGTTCGTCTATTTACAGTTGGGATGATGACTGTTCATCTATTTACAGTTGGGTTGATTACTGTTCATCTATTTACAGTTCGGATGATGAATGTTCATCTATTTACAGTTGGGTTGATGACTGTTTGTCTATTTACAGTTGGGTTGATGACTGTTCATCTATTTGAGTTGATGACTGTTCATCTATTTACAATTGAGTTGATGACTGTTCATCTACTTAGTGTTGGGATGATGACTGTTCGTCTATTTACAGTTGGGTTGATGACTGTTCATCTATTTACAGTTGGGTTGATGACTGTTCATCTATTTACAGTTGGGTTGATGACTGTTCATCTATTTTCAGTTGGGATGATGACTGTTCATCTATTTACAGTTGGGTTGATGACTGTTCATCTATTTACAGTTGGGTTGATGACTTTTCATCTATTTGGGTTGATGACTGTTCATCTATTTTCAGTTGGGATGATGACTGTTCATCTATTTACAGTTGGGTTGATGACTGTTCATCTATTTACAGTTGGGTTGATGACTCTTCATCTATTTACAGTTGGGTTGATGACTGTTCATCTATTTGGGTTGATGACTGTTCATTTATTTACAGTTGGGTTGATGACTCTTCATCTATTTACAGTCAGGTTGTGGTCTGTTCATCTATTTACAGTTGGGTTGATGACTGTTCATCTATTTACAGTTGGGTTGATGACTGTTCATCTATTTACAGTTGGGAGGATGACTGTTCATCTATTTTGGTAGATGACTGTTAATATATTTACAGTTTGGTTGATGACTGTTCATCTATTTACAGTTGGGATGATGACTGTTCAACTGTTTACAGTTGGGATGATGACTGTTAATCTCTTTACAGTTGGGTTGATGACTGTTCATTTATTTACAGTTGGGTTGATGACTGTTCATCTATATACAGTTGGGATGATGACTGTTCATCTATTTACAGTTGGGTTGATGACTGTTCATCTATTTACTGTCAGGTTGTGGTCTGTTCATCTATTTACAGTTGGGTTGATGACTGTTCATCTATTTACTGTCAGGTTGTGGTCTGTTCATCTATTTACAGTTGGGTTGATGACTGTTCATCTATTGACAGTTGGGATGGTGACTGTTCATCTATTTACAGTTGGGATGATGACTGTTCATCTATTTACAGTTGGTTGATGACTGTTCATCTATTTACAGTTGGGTTGATGACTGTTCATCTATTTACAGTTGGGATGATGACTGTTCATCTATTTACAGTTGGGATGATGACTGTTCATCTATTTACAGTTGGGATGATGACTGTTCATCTATTTGGGTTGATGACTGTTAATATATTTACAGTTTGGTTGATGACAGTTCATCTATTTACAGTTGGGATGATGACTGTTCATATATTTACAGTTGGGTTGATGACTGTTCATCTATTTACAGTTGGGATGATGACTGTTCATCTATTTACAGTTGGGATGATGAATGTTCATCTATTTACAGTTGGTTGATGACTGTTCATCTATTTACAGTTGGGTTGATGACTGTTCATCTTTTTACAGTTGGGATGATGACTGTTCATCTATTTGCAGTTGGGATGATGACTGTTTTATTATTTTTGGGTTGATGACTGTTAATATATATTTACAGTTTGGTTGATGACTGTTCATCTATTTACAGTTGGGATGATGACTGTTCATCTATTTTCAGTTGGTATGATGACTGTTCATCTATTTACAGTTGGGATGATGACTGTTCGTCTATTTACAGTTGGGTTGATGACTGTTTGTCTATTGACAGTTGGGTTGATGACTGTTAAAATCTATTTGGGTTGATGACTGTTCATCTATTTACAGTTGGGTTGATGACTGTTCATCTACTTAGTGTTGGGATGATGACTGTTCGTCTATTTACAGTTGGGATGATGACTGTTCATCTATTTACAGTTGGGTTGATTACTGTTCATCTATTTACAGTTGGGATGATGTATGTTCATCTATTTACATTTGGGATGATGACTGTTCATCTATTTGGGTTGATGAATGTTAATATATTTACAGTTTGATTGATGACTGTTCATCTATTTACAGTTGGGATGATGACTGTTCATCTATTTACAGTTGGGATGATGACTGTTCATCTATTTACAGTTGGTTTGATGACTGTTCATCTATTTACAGTTGGGTTGCTGACTGTTCATCTATTTACAGTTGGGATGATGACTGTTCAACTCTTTACAGTTGGGTTGAAGACTGTTCATCTATTTACAGTTGGGTTGATGACTGTTCATCTATTTAGGTTGAGGACTGTTCATCTATTTACAGTTGGGTTGATGACTGTTCATCTACTTAGTGTTGGGATGATGACTGTTCGTCTATTTACAGTTGGGATGATGACTGTTCATGTATTTACAGTTGGGTTGTTGAATGTTCATCTATTTACAGTTGGGTTGATGACTGTTCATCTATTTGAGTTGATGACTGTTCATCTATTTACAGTTGGTTTGATGACTGTTCATTTACTTAGTGTTGGGAAGATGACTGTTCATCTATTTACAGTTGGTTTGATGACTGTTCATCTATTTACAGTTGGGTTGATGACTGTTCATCTATTTACAGTTGGGATGATGACTGTTCATCTGTTTACAGTTGGGATGATGACTGTTCATCTATTTACAGTTGGGTTGATGACTGTTCATTTATTTACAGTTGGGTTGATGACTGTTCATCTATATACAGTTGGGATGATGACTGTTCATCTATTTACAGTTGGGATGATGACTGTTCATCTATTTACAGTTGGGATGATGACTGTTCATCTATTTACAGTTGGGTTGATTACTGTTCATCTATTTACAGTTTGGATGATGAATGTTCATCTATTTACAGTTGGGTTGATGACTGTTCGTCTATTTACAGTTGGGTTGATGACTGTTCATCTATTTACAATTGAGTTGATGACTGTTCATCTACTTAGTGTTGGGATGATGACTGTTCGTCTATTTTCAGTTGGGATGATGACTGTTCATCTATTTACAGTTGGGTTGATGACTGTTCATCTATTTACAGTTGGGTTGATGACTGTTCATCTATTTTCAGTTGGGATGATGACTGTTCATCTATTTACAGTTGGGTTGATGACTGTTCATCTATTTACAGTTGGGTTGATGACTTTTCATCTATTTGGGTTGATGACTGTTCATCTATTTACAATTGAGTTGATGACTGTTCATCTACTTAGTGTTGGGATGATGACTGTTCGTCTATTTTCAGTTGGGATGATGACTGTTCATCTATTTACAGTTGGGTTGATGACTGTTCATCTATTTACAGTTGGGTTGATGACTGTTCATCTATTTTCAGTTGGGATGATGACTGTTCATCTATTTACAGTTGGGTTGATGACTGTTCATCTATTTACAGTTGGGTTGATGACTCTTCATCTATTTACAGTCAGGTTGTGGTCTGTTCATCTATTTACAGTTGGGTTGATGACTGTTCATCTATTTACAGTTGGGTTGATGACTGTTCATCTATTTACAGTTGGGATGATGACTGTTCATCTATTTTGGTAGATGACTGTTAATATATTTACAGTTTGGTTGATGACTGTTCATCTATTTACAGTTGGGATGATGACTGTTCATCTATTTACAGTTGGGATGATGACTGTTAATCTCTTTACAGTTGGGTTGATGACTGTTCATTTATTTACAGTTGGGTTGATGACTGTTCATCTATATACAGTTGGGATGATGACAGTTCATCTATATACAGTTGGGATGATGACTGTTCATCTAATTACAGTTGGGTTGATTACTGTTCATCTATTTACAGTTGGGATGATGAATGTTCATCTATTTACAGTTGGGTTGATGACTGTTCGTCTATTTACAGTTGGGTTGATGACTGTTCATCTATTTGAGTTGATGACTGTTCATCTATTTACAGTTGAGTTGATGACAGTTCATCTACTTAGTGTTGGGATGATGACTGTTCGTCTATTTTCAGTTGGGATGATGACTGTTCATCTATTTACAGTTGGGTTGATGACTGTTCATCTATTTACAGTTGGGTTGATGACTGTTCATCTATTTGGGTTGATGACTGTTCATCTATTTACAGTTGGGTTGATGACTGTTCATTTATTTACAGTTGGGTTGATGACTGTTCATCTATATACAGTTGGGATGATGACTGTTCATCTATTTACAGTTGGGTTGAAGACTGTTCATCTATTTACAGTTGGGTTGATTACTGTTCATCTATTTACAGTTGGGATGATGAATGTTCATCTATTTGCAGTTGGGTTGATGACTGTTCGTCTATTTACAGTTGGTTTGATGACTGTTCATCTATTTGAGTTGATGACTGTTCATCTATTTACAGTTGGGTTGATGACTGTTCATCTACTTAGTGTTGGGATGATGACTGTTTGTCTATTTACAGTTGGGATGATGACTGTTCATCTATTTACAGTTGGGTTGATGACTGTTCATCTATTTACAGTTGGGTTGATGACTGTTCATCTATTTACAGTTGGGATGATGACTGTTCATCTATTTACAGTTGGGATGATGACTGTTCATCTATTTACAGTTGGGTTGATGACTGTTCATCTATTTACAGTTGGGTTGATGACTGTTCATCTATTTACAGTTGGGTTGATGACTGTTCATCTATTTACAGTTGGGTTGATGACTGTTCATCTATTTACAGTTGGGTTGATGACTGTTCATCTATTTGCATTTATTGGCACGTCCTGCCAATATGCAGGGAGCTGAGAGAGAAGAGCTTGTGCATTTCGTTTGAAATATATTTTGGTCCAAGCTATCTTTCTTCTCCGTTAGAAGTTAGTCTATCTGAGAGCCTCATCTCAAGGCTTAGAACAAATGAAAATATTGTATATCTTAATACTTTTCACTGGTCAAAGAAAAAGTTAAAGCAGAATGCATTTATTTTATGATTATTTTATTTTTTTCAACTTTATTTAACCAGGTAAGCTAGATGAGAACAAGTTCTCATTTACAACTGCGACCTGGCCAAGATAAAGCTTTGTGGATGACCAGTGAGATATACCTGCTGGAGCGAGTGCTCAGGGTGGATGCTGCTATGGTGACCAGTGAGCTGAGATAAGGTGGAGCTTTACCAAGAATAGACTTATAGGTGACCTGGAGCCAGTGGCGACGAATATGTAGCGAGGGCCAGCCAACTACAGCTTACTTGTCACAGTGTGACACCAGCGTTGGTGATAAAACTCATGGCACTGTGATAGAATGCATCCAATTTGCTGAGGAGAGTATTGGAAGCTATTTTGTAACCTATGACATACCTCCTTCAGTCTCCTCAGGACTTTAAATGGCCCCTCAAACCCAGCTTCCGGCATGGCAGGCGAAGGGGCAGGTTTCGGGTCAAGAGCCAGACCCGGCCCCCCGGTGCATACACAGGGGCCTCACCGCAGTGGCGCTCGCCTTCTGTCACCCGATGGCCCATTGCAGGCGCACATGAGCAGCGTCCCATGTTTCCTCCGAGCGCCGAAACCATTCATCCACCGCAGGTGCCTCGATCTGGCTCTGATGCCACGGTGCCAGGAACGGCTGATAACCTACTACACACTGAAATGGAGACAGGTCAGTAGAGGAGTGGCGGAGGGAGTTTTGGGCCATCTCTGCCCAGGGGATGAAAGCCGTCCACTCCTCCGGCGAGTCCTGGCAATATGACTGCAGAAACCTACCCACATCCTGGTTAACTCTCTCTACCTTCCCATTACTCTCGGCATGAAACCCTGAGGTCAGGCTGACCGAGACCCCAGACGATCCATGAACGCCCTCCAGACCCTCGATGTGAACTGGGGACCCCGATCAGCCACTATATCTTCAGGCACCCCGTAGTGCCGGAAGACATGAGTAAACAGGGCCTCACAAGTCTGTAGGGCCGTAGGGAGACCGGGCAAAGGAAGGAGATGCCAGGACTTAGAAAACCGATCCACAACAACCAGAATCATGGTGTTTCCTTGTGACGGTAGAAGATCCGTCACAAAATCCACCAATAGGTGTGACCACGGCCGTTGTGGAACGGGTAGGGGTTGTAATTTCCCTCTGGGCAGGTGTCTAGTCTGATGGTAATAGAAGCTGTTCATCAGTCTGATGGTTATATAAACGGTATAACAGTCTGATGGTAATAGAAGCTGTTCAACAGTCTGATGGTTATATGAACGGTATAACAGTCTGATGGTAATAGAAGCTGTTCAACAGTCTGATGGTAATAGAAGCTGTTCATCAGTCTGATGGTAATAGAAGCTGTTCAACAGTCTGATGGTGATAGAAGCTGTTCATCAGTCTGATGGTTATATGAACGGTATAACAGTCTGATGGTAATAGAAGCTGTTCATCAGTCTGATGGTGATAGAAGCTGTTCAACAGTCTAATGGTAATAGAAGCTGTTCATCAGTCTGATGGTAATAGAAGCTGTTCAACAGTCTGATGGTGATAGAAGCTGTTCATCAGTCTGATGGTGATAGAAGCTGTTCAACAGTCTGATGGTAATAGAAGCTGTTCAACAGTCTGATGGTATTATAAGCTGTTCAACAGTCTGATGGTAATATAAGCTGTTCATCAGTCTGATGGTCTGGTAATAGAAGCATTTGTTTAGTCTCTTGATCTCTGTAAGATGGATATAATTTATTGTCAGATGCACAAACATACACACACACACACACACACACACACACACACACATACACACACACACACACACACACACATATAGTAACATCAAAGTGTTGTGGGGCCTTTATGCCATTAGGTTCCTGGCATCACCTCGGTGACAACCTTCCAACAATGTCAGCCATGTTAGGTACCTTTGATATGGGCATCTGTTAAGCACATGAGCATCAAACAGGACCGTTAGCTAACTACAATTAATCCCATGTAGGTGACTGGTGGCCCTCCCTGTGTACGGTACAGAAAACACAGATCTATGCTTAGACATCAGAAGGTGAGGGGAGGGGGGGTGTAGCAGTAGTACGGCAATACAGGAGTGACAGGCCTTACCTCGTTCCCTCCCTCCCTTACCTCGTTCCCTTCCTCCCTCCCATCTCACTCTCCATCCCTCCCAGAGCACTTTGGTGAACAAATGATCAGGCTTCTGTGAGCAACATCTGGCAGCACATGCACTTAAAACGCAGCAAGGCCTACTCCTATCACCTCTCTCTCCCCACAGCCTCCTCCTATCACCTCTCTCTCCCCACAGCCTCCTCCTATCACCTCTCTCTCCCCACAGCCTTCTCCTATCACCTCTCTCTCCCCAAAGCCTCCTCTTATCACCTCTCCCTCCCCAAAGCCTCCTCTTATCACCTCTCCCTCCCCAAAGCCTCCTCTTATCACCTCTCTCTCCCCACAGCCTCTTCTTATCACCTCTCCCTCCCCAAAGCCTCCTCTTATCACCTCTCTCTCCCCACAGCCTCCTCCTATCACCTCTCTCTCCCCACAGCCTCCTCCTATCACCTCTCTCTCCCCACAGCCTCCTCTTATCACCTCTCCCCCCCAAAGCCTCCTCTTATCACCTCTCTCTCTCCCCACAGCCTCCTCTTATCACCTCTCCCTCCCCAAAGCCTCCTCTTATCACCTCTCTCTCCCCAGAGCCTCCTCATATCACCTCTCCCTCCCCACAGCCTCCTCCTATCACCTCTCTCTCCCCACAGCCTCCTCCGTTCACTTCTCTCTCCCCACAGCCTCCTCTTATCACCTCTCTCTCCCCACAGCCTCGTCCTATCACCTCTCTCTCCCCACAGCCTCCTCCTATCACCTCTCGCTCCCCAGAGTCTCCTCCTATCACCTCTCACACTCCACATCCTCCTCCTATCACCTCTCTCTCCCCACAGCCTCCTCCTATCACCTCTCACTCCCCACAGCCTCCACCTATCACGTCTCTCTCCCCACAGCCCCCTCCAATCACCTCTCTATCCCCACAGCCTCCTCCTATCACATCTCTCTCCCCACAGCCTCCTCCTATCACCTCTCTCTCCCCACAGCCTCCTCCTATCACCTGTCACTCCCCAGCTCCATACTGTACTACAGGTACATTTAACCATTAGTTGGGCTGCACAGGTTGCAACCAATGTCTCATATGTCACCAGAGCAATTTTACACTGGTGTTATCATATCTCCTTTGTGATGTAGATGAGTTCTACGTTCAGACATGCTTTGTGATGTAGATTAGTTCTATGTTCAGACATGCTTTGTGATGGAGGTGTATTCTATGTTCAGAGATGCTTTGTGATGTAGATTAGTTCTATGTTCAGAGATGCTTTGTGATGGAGGTGTATTCTATGTTCAGACATGCTTTGTGATGGAGGTGTATTCTATGTTCAGACATGCTTTGTGATGGAGGTGTATTCTATGTTCAGACATGCTTTGTGATGGAGGTGTATTCTATGTTCAGACATGCTTTGTGATGGAGGTGTATTCTATGTTCAGAGATGCTTTGTGATGTAGATTAGTTCTATGTTCAGAGATGCTTTGTGATGGAGGTGTATTCTATGTTCAGAGATGCTTTGTGATGTAGATTAGTTCTATGTTCTGAGATGCTTTGTGATGGAGGTGTATTCTATGTTCAGACATGCTTTGTGATGGAGGTGTATTCTATGTTCAGACATGCTTTGTGATGGAGGTGTATTCTATGTTCAGAGATGCTTTGTGATGTAGATTAGTTCTATGTTCAGAGATGCTTTGTGATGGAGGTGTATTCTATGTTCAGAGATGCTTTGTGATGTAGATTAGTTCTATGTTCAGACATGCTTTGTGATGGAGGTGTATTCTATGTTCAGACATGCTTTGTGATGGAGGTGTATTCTATGTTCTGAGATGCTTTGTGATGTAGATTAGTTCTATGTTCAGAGATGCTTTGTGATGTAGATTAGTTCTATGTTCAGAGATGCTTTGTGATGTAGATTAGTTCTATGTTCAGACATGCTTTGTGATGTAGATTAGTTCTATGTTCAGAGATGCTTTGTGATGGAGGTGTATTCTATGTTCAGAGATGCTTTTAATGTAGATTAGTTCTATGTTCAGAGATGCTTTGTGATGTAGATTAGTTCTATGTTCAGACATGCTTTGTGATGGAGGTGTATTCTATGTTCAGACATGCTTTGTGATGTAGATTAGTTCTATGTTCAGAGATGCTTTGTGATGTAGATTAGTTCTACGTTCAGAGATGCTTTGTGATGGAGGTGTATTCTATGTTCAGAGATGCTTTGTGATGGAGGTGTATTCTATGTTCAGAGATGCTTTGTGATGTAGATTAGTTCTATGTTCAGACATGCTTTGTGATGTAGATTAGTTCTATGTTCAGACATGCTTTGTGATGTAGATTAGTTCTATGTTCAGACATGCTTTGTGATGGAGGTGTATTCTATGTTCAGAGATGCTTTGTGATGGAGGTGTATTCTATGTTCAGAGATGCTTTGTGATGTAGATTAGTTCTATGTTCAGAGATGCTTTGTGATGGAGGTGTATTCTATGTTCAGAGATGCTTTGTGATGGAGGTGTATTCTATGTTCTGAGATGCTTTGTGATGTAGATTAGTTCTATGTTCAGAGATGCTTTGTGATGTAGATTAGTTCTATGTTCAGAGATGCTTTGTGATGTAGATTAGTTCTATGTTCAGAGATGCTTTGTGATGGAGGTGTATTCTATGTTCAGAGATGCTTTGTGATGGAGGTGTATTCTATGTTCAGAGATGCTTTGTGATGGAGGTGTATTCTATGTTCAGAGATGCTTTGTGATGGAGGTTTATTCTAAGTTCTGAGATGCTTTGTGATGTAGATTAGTTCTATGTTCAGACATGCTTTGTGATGGAGGTGTATTCTATGTTCAGAGATGCTTTGTGATGGAGGTGTATTCTATGTTCAGACATGCTTTGTGATGGAGGTGTATTCTATGTTCTGAGATGCTTTGTGATGGAGCTGTATTCTATGTTCAGACATGCTTTGTGATGGAGGTGTATTCTATGTTCAGACATGCTTTGTGATGGAGGTGTATTCTATGTTCAGAGATGCTTTGTGATGTAGATTAGTTCTATGTTCAGAGATGCTTTGTGATGTAGATTAGTTCTATGTTCTGAGATGCTTTGTGATGGAGGTGTATTCTATGTTCAGAGATGCTTTGTGATGTAGATTAGTTCTATGTTCAGAGATGCTTTGTGATGTAGATTAGTTCTATGTTCTGAGATGCTTTGTGATGGAGGTGTATTCTATGTTCAGAGATGCTTTTAATGTAGATTAGTTCTATGTTCAGAGATGCTTTGTGATGTAGATTAGTTCTATGTTCAGAGATGCTTTGTGATGGAGGTGTATTCTATGTTCAGAGATGCTTTGTGATGTAGATTAGTTCTATGTTCAGAGATGCTTTGTGATGGAGGTGTATTCTATGTTCTGAGATGCTTTGTGATGTAGATTAGTTCTATGTTCAGAGATGCTTTGTGATGGAGGTGTATTCTATGTTCAGACATGCTTTGTGATGGAGGTGTATTCTATGTTCAGAGATGCTTTGTGATGGAGGTGTATTCTATGTTCAGAGATGCTTTGTGATGGAGCTGTATTCTACGTTCAGACATGCTTTGTGATGGAGGTGTAATCTACGTTCAGAGATGCTTTGTGATGTAGATGTATTTTGTGGTGAAATAAATATGGATTCTGTTGAGGAATCACAGACTGTTTTGTGTTACACTGTGAAATAATCTCTGAACTTCTCTCTGCGGGATAGACATAACATGTTTCTGGAATGGACTTGATTTTCGCAGTTTACCGGATCTGCGTATGTCTGCTCTGAACTTGATGATCTCATTTTTCATTGAGCATCTTCAAACACATTTGGCACTATGTCAAACTGAGCAGGCTCACCAGATACTCGATGATTAGCATAGCTGGTACTATCTAATGATGATGCTCACCAGATACTCGATGATTAGCATAGCTGGTACTATCTAATGATGATGCTCACCAGATACTCGATGATTAGCATAGCTGGTACTATCTAATGATGATGCTCACCAGATACTCGATGATTAGCATAGCTGGTACTATCTAATGATGATGCTCACCAGATACTCGATGATTAGCATAGCTGGTACTATCTAATGATGATGCTCACCAGATACACTAAGATTAGCATAGCTGGTACTATCTAATGATGATGCTGATCAGATACTCGATGATTAGCATAGTTGGTACTATCTAATGATGATGCTGATCAGATACACTATGATTAGCATAGCTGGTACTATCTAATGACGATGCTGATCAGATACACTATGATTAGCATAGCTGGTACCATCTGATGATGATGCTGATCAGATACACTATGATTAGCATAGCTGGTACCATCTGATGATGATGCTGATCAGATACACTATGATTAGCATAGCTGGTACCATCTAATGACGATGCTGATCAGATACACTATGATTAGCATAGCTGGTACTATCTGATGATGATGCTGATCAGATACACTATGATTAGCATAGCTGGTACCATCTGATGATGATGCTGATCAGATACACTATGATTAGCATAGCTGGTACCATCTAATGATGATGCTGATCAGATACACTATGATTAGCATAGCTGGTACCATCTGATGATGATGCTGATCAGATACACTATGATTAGCATAGCAGGTACCATCTAATGATGATGCCCATCAAATATACGATGATTAGCATATTTGTCAACGTGTTTTAGTCAGACTAGTAGCAGTTCTGAAAAAAGTCAATAGTTGGATGAGTTGCAGAGGTCATTGAAAAATAATGGCATTATTGATTAGATGCTTTTTCTTCTCTTGAACCATATGGTCAATCTACTACAAACCCAAGGACAATATGGACAAAACAATAATAGATAACTCATGTCTATGAATACTTTTTGTTATTCAAGTGTAAATGTCACAATGTACTGTAGTTTGCAAAATATGTTGATACGTTATTTACCAAAATTACTGAAGATTCCAGTAACTTCAGTAAGTTGCCTGTATCTTTGCAATCCTACACCAGAAACAGTTTAAGCTGTTCATCAGTCTGATGGTGATAGAAGCTGTTCAACAGTGTGATGGTGATAGAAGCTGTTCAACAGTCTGATGGTAATAGAAGCTGTTCAACAGTCTGATGGTAATAGAAGCTGTTCAACAGTCTGATGGTAATAGAAGCTGTTCAACAGTCTGATGGTAATAGAAGCTGTTCAACAGTCTGATGGTAATAGAAGCTGTTCAACAGTCTGATGGTAATAGAAGCTGTTCAACAGTCTGATGGTGATAGAAGCTGTTCAACAGTCTGATGGTAATAGAAGCTGTTCAACAGTCTGATGGTAATAGAAGCTGTTCATCAGTCTGATGGTGATAGAAGCTGTTCAACAGTCTGATGGTAATAGAAGCTGTTCAACAGTCTGATGGTCTGGTGATAGAAGCTGTTCAACAGTCTGATGGTAATAGAAGCTGTTCAACAGTCTGATGGTGATAGAAGCTGTTCAACAGTCTGATGGTCTGGTGATAGAAGCTGTTCAACAGTCTGATGGTAATAGAAGCTGTTCAACAGTCTGATGGTGATAGAAGCTGTTCATCAGTCTGATGGTCTGGTGATAGAAGCTGTTCAACAGTCTGATGGTGATAGAAGCTGTCCAACAGTCTGATGGTAATAGAAGCTGTTCATCAGTCTGATGGTAATAGAAGCTGTTCAACAGTCTGATGGTGATAGAAGCTGTTCATCAGTCTGATGGTGATAGAAGCTGTTCATCAGTCTGATGGTGATAGAAGCTGTTCAACAGTCTGATGGTCTGGTGATAGAAGCTGTTCATCAGTCTGATGGTAATAGAAGCTGTTCATCAGTCTGATGGTGATAGAAGCTGTTCATCAGTCTGATGGTCTGGTGATAGAAGCTGTTCATCAGTCTGATGGTAATAGAAGCTGTTCATCAGTCTGATGGTGATAGAAGCTGTTCAACAGTCTGATGGTCTGGTGATAGAAGCTGTTCAACAGTCTGATGGTAATAGAAGCTGTTCAACAGTCTGATGGTGATAGAAGCTGTTCAACAGTCTGATGGTGATAGAAGCTGTTCAACAGTCTGATGGCAATATAAGCTGTTCAACAGTCTGATGGTGATAGAAGCTGTTCAACAGTCAGATGGTAATAGAAGCTGTTCAACAGTCTGATGGTCTGGTGATAGAAGCTGTCCAACAGTCTAATGGTGATAGGAGCTGTTCAACAGTCTGATGGTCTGGTGATAGAAGCTGTCCAACAGTCTAATGGTGAT
The DNA here is from genome assembly GCF_013265735.2 of Oncorhynchus mykiss. Classification (NCBI taxonomy): domain Eukaryota; kingdom Metazoa; phylum Chordata; class Actinopteri; order Salmoniformes; family Salmonidae; genus Oncorhynchus; species Oncorhynchus mykiss. The sequence continues at coordinate 56,718,929 of NC_048585.1, read as the reverse complement.
AGGAGCTGTTCAACAGTTTGATGGTCTGGTAATAGAAGCTGTACAACAGTCTGATGGTCTGGTGATAGAAGCTGTTCAACAGTCTAATGGTGATAGAAGCTGTTCAACAGTCTGATGGTCTGGTGATAGAAGCTGTTCAACAGTCTAATGGTGATAGAAGCTGTTCAACAGCCTGATGGTAATATAAGCTGTTCTACAGTCTGATGGTAATAGAAGCTGTACAACAGTCTGATGGTCTGGTGATAGACGCTGTTCAACAGTCTGATGGTAATAGAAGTTGATCATCAGTCTGATGGTGATCGAAGCTGTTCATCAGTCTGATGGTCTGGTGATAGAAGCTGTTCATCAGTCTGATGGTGATCGACGCTGTTCATCAGTCTGATGGTCTGGTGATCGAAGCTGTTCAACAGTCTGATGGTGATAGAAGCTGTTCAACAGTCTGATGGTAATAGAAGCTGTTCATCAGTCTGATGGTATTAGAAGCTGTTCAACAGTCTGATGGTCTGGTGATAGAAGCTGTTCAACAGTCTGATGGTCTGGTAATATAAGCTGTTCATCAGTCTGATGGTATTAGAAGCTGTTCAACAGTCTGATGGTGATAGAAGCTGTTCAACAGTCTGATGGTCTGGTGATAGAAGCTGTTCAACAGTCTGATGGTCTGGTAATATAAGCTGTTCATCAGTCTGATGGTATTAGAAGCTGTTCAACAGTCTGATGGTGATAGAAGCTGTTCAACAGACTGATGGTCTGGTGATAGAAGCTGTTCAACTGTTTGATGGTGATAGAAGTTGTGCATCAGTCTGATGGTGATAGAAGCTGTTCAACAGTATGATGGTGATAGAAGCTGTTCACCAGTCTGATGGTAATAAAAGCTGTTTAACAGTCTGATGGTAATAGAAGCTGTTCATCAGTCTGATGGTATTAGAAGCTTCTCAACAGTCTGATGGTAATAGAAGCTGTTCATCAGTTTGATGGTAATAGAAGCTGTTCAACAGTCTGATGGTCTGGTGATAGAAGCTGTTCAACAGTCTAATGGTGATAGAAGCTGTTCAACAGTCTGATGGTCTGGTAATAGAAGCTGTTCAACAGTCTGATGGTCTGGTGATAGAAGCTGTTCAACAGTCTAATGGTGATAGAAGCTGTTCAACAGCCTGATGGTAATAGAAGCTGTACAACAGTTTGATGGTCTGGTAATAGAAGCTGTACAACAGTCTGATGGTCTGGTGATAGAAGCTGTTCAACAGTCTAATGGTGATAGAAGCTGTTCAGCAGCCTGATGGTAATATAAGATGTTCTACAGTCTGATGGTAATAGAAGCTGTACAACAGTCTGATGGTCTGGTGATAGAAGCTGTTCAACAGTCTGATGGTCTGGTGATAGAAGCTGTTCATCAGTCTGATGGTTATAGAAGCTGTTCATCAGTTTGATAGTCTGGTGATAGAAGCTGTTCATCAGTTTGATGGTGATAGAAGCTGTTCATCAGTTTGATAGTCTGGTGATAGAAGCTGTTCATCAGTTTGATGGTGATAGAAGCTGTTCATCTGTTTGATGGTGATAGAAGTTGTGCATCAGTCTGATGGTGATAGAAGCTGTTCAACAATATGATGGTAATAGAAGCTGTTCAACAGTCTGATGGTGATAGAAGCTGTTCAACAGTCTGATGGTCTGGTGATAGAAGCTGTTCATCAGTCTGATGGTGATAGAAGCTGTTCATCAGTCTGATGGTGATCGAAGCTGTTCATCAGTCTGATGGTCTGGTGATAGAAGCTGTTCATCAGTCTGATGGTGATAGAAGCTGTTCATCAGTTTGATAGTCTGGTGATAGAAGCTGTTCATCAGTTTGATGGTGATAGAAGCTGTTCATCTGTTTGATGGTGATAGAAGTTGTGCATCAGTCTGATGGTGATAGAAGCTGTTCAACAGTATGATGGTAATAGAAGCTGTTCAACAGTCTGATGGTGATAGAAGCTGTTCAACAGTCTGATGGTAATAGAAGCTGTTTAACAGTCTGATGGTAATAGAAGCTGTTCATCAGTCTGATGGTATTAGAAGCTGTTCAACAGTCTGATGGTCTGGTGATAGAAGCTGTTCAACAGTCTGATGGTCTGGTAATATAAGCTGTTCATCAGTCTGATGGTATTAGAAGCTGTTCAACAGTCTGATGGTGATAGAAGCTGTTCAACAGTCTGATGGTCTGGTAATATAAGCTGTTCATCAGTCTGATTGTAATAGAAGCTGTTCATTAGTCTGATGGTGATAGAAGCTGTTCAACAGTCTGATGGTGATAGAAGCTGTTCATCAGTCTGATGGTATTAGAAGCTGTTCAAAAGTCTGATGGTGATAGAAGCTGTTCAACAGTCTGATGGTGATAGAAGCTGTTCATCAGTTTGATGGTCTGGTAATAGAAGCTGTTCATCAGTCTGATGGTAATAGAAGCTGTTCATCAGTCTGATGGTGATAGAAGCTGTTCAACAGTCTGATGGTCTGGTGATAGAAGCTGTTCAACAGTCTGATGGTCTGGTAATAGAAGCTGTTCATCAGTCTGATGGTAATAGAAGCTGTTCATCAGTCTGATGGTGATAGAAGCTGTTCAACAGTCTGATGGTCTGGTAATAGAAGCTGTTCAACAGTGTGATGGTCTGGTAATAGAAGCTGTACAACAGTCTGATGGTCTGGTGATAGAAGCTGTTCAACAGTCTGATGGTAATAGAAGTTGATCATCAGTATGATGGTGATCGAAGCTGTTCATCAGTCTGATGGTCTGATGATAGAAGCTGTTCATCAGTCTGATGGTGATAGAAGCTGTTCATCAGTTTGATAGTCTGGTGATAGAAGCTGTTCATCAGTTTGATGGTGATAGAAGCTGTTCATCAGTTTGATAGTCTGGTGATAGAAGCTGTTCATCAGTTTGATGGTGATAGAAGCTGTTCATCAGTTTGATAGTCTGGTGATAGAAGCTGTTCAACAGTATGATGGTAATAGAAGCTGTTCATCAGTTTGATGGTCTGGTGATAGAAGCTGTGCATCAGTCTGATGGTGATAGAAGCTGTACAACAGTATGATGGTAATAGAAGCTGTTCAACAGTCTGATGGTGATAGAAGCTGTTCAACAGTCTGATGGTCTGGTGATAGAAGCTGTTCATCAGTCTGATGGTAATAGAAGCTGTTCATCAGTCTGATGGTGATAGAAGCTGTTCATCAGTCTGATGGTCTGGTGATAGAAGCTGTTCATCAGTCTGATGGTAATAGAAGCTGTTCATCAGTCTGATGGTGATAGAAGCTGTTCAACAGTCTGATGGTCTGGTGATAGAAGCTGTTCAACAGTCTGATGGTAATAGAAGCTGTTCAACAGTCTGATGGTGATAGAAGCTGTTCAACAGTCTGATGGTGATAGAAGCTGTTCAACAGTCTGATGGCAATATAAGCTGTTCAACAGTCTGATGGTGATAGAAGCTGTTCAACAGTCAGATGGTAATAGAAGCTGTTCAACAGTCTGATGGTAATAGAAGCTGTTCAACAGTCTGATGGTCTGGTAATAGAAGCTGTTCATCAGTCTGATGGTAATAGAAGCTGTTCAACAGTCTGATGGTCTGGTAATAGAAGCTGTTCATCAGTTTGATGGTAATAGAAGCTGTTCAACAGTCTGATGGTCTGGTGATAGAAGCTGTTCAACAGTCTAATGGTGATAGGAGCTGTTCAACAGTCTGATGGTAATAGAAGTTGATCATCAGTCTGATGGTGATCGAAGCTGTTCATCAGTCTGATGGTCTGGTGATAGAAGCTGTTCAACAGTCTAATGGTGATAGGAGCTGTTCAACAGTCTGATGGTAATATAAGCTGTTCTACAGTCTGATGGTAATAGAAGCTGTACAACAGTCTGATGGTCTGGTGATAGAAGCTGTTCAACAGTCTGATGGTAATAGAAGTTGATCATCAGTCTGATGGTGATCGAAGCTGTTCATCAGTCTGATGGTCTGGTATTAGAAGCTGTTCAACAGTCTGATGGTCTGGTGATAGAAGCTGTTCAACAGTCTAATGGTGATAGAAGCTGTTCAACAGCCTGATGGTAATATAAGCTGTTCTACAGTCTGATGGTAATAGAAGCTGTACAACAGTCTGATGGTCTGGTGATAGAAGCTGTTCAACAGTCTGATGGTAATAGAAGTTGATCATCAGTCTGATGGTGATCGAAGCTGTTCATCAGTCTGATGGTCTGGTGATAGAAGCTGTTCATCAGTCTGATGGTGATCGAAGCTGTTCATCAGTCTGAAGGTCTGGTGATCGAAGCTGTTCAACAGTCTGATGGTGATAGAAGCTGTTCAACAGTCTGATGGTAATAGAAGCTGTTCAACAGTCTGATGGTGATAGAAGCAGTTCTACAGTCTGATGGTAATAGAAGCTGTTCATCAGTCTGATGGTATTAGAAGCTGTTCAACAGTCTGATGGTGATAGGAGCTGTTCAACAGTCTGATGGTCTGGTAATAGAAGCTGTTCATCAGTCTGATGGTAATAGAAGCTGTTCATCAGTCTGATGGTAATAGAAGTTGTTCATCAGTCTGATGGTGATAGAAGCTGTTCAACAGTCTGATGGTCTGGTGATAGAAGCTGTTCAACAGTCTGATGGTAATAGAAGCTGTTCAACAGTCTGATGGTGATAGAAGCTGTTCAACAGTCTGATGGTAATAGAAGCTGTTCAACAGTCTGATGGTCTGGTAATAGGAGCTGTTCATCAGTCTGATGGTCTGGTAATAGAAGCTGTTCAACAGTCTGATGGTCTGGTGATAGAAGCTGTTCAACAGTCTGATGGTCTGGTGATAGAAGCTGTTCAACAGTCTGATGGTCTGGTGATAGAAGCTGTTCAACAGTCTAATGGTGATAGAAGCTGTTCAACAGCCTGATGGTAATATAAGCTGTTCTACAGTCTGATGGTAATAGAAGCTGTACAACAGTCTGATGGTCTGGCGATAGAAGCTGTTCAACAGTCTGAAGGTAATAGAAGTTGATCATCAGTCTGATTGGGATCGAAGCTGTTCCCAGTCTGATGGTCTGGTGATAGAAGCTGTTCATCAGTCTGATGGTGATAGAAGCTGTTCATCAGTTTGATAGTCTGGTGATAGAAGCTGTTCATCAGTTTGATGGTGATAGAAGCTGTTCATCAGTTTGATAGTCTGGTGATAGAAGCTGTTCATCAGTTTGATGGTCTGGTGATAGAAGCTGTTCATCTGTTTGATGGTGATAGAAGTTGTGCATCAGTCTGATGGTGATAGAAGCTGTTCAACAGTATGATGGTGATAGAAGCTGTTCAACAGTCTGATGGTCTGGTAATAGAAGCTGTTCAACAGTCTGATGGTCTGGTGATAGAAGCTGTACAACAGTCTGATGGTCTGGTGATAGAAGCTGTTCAACAGTCTGATGGTCTGGTGATAGAAGCTGTTCAACAGTCTATGGTGATAGAAGCTGTTCAACAGTCTGATGGTAATAGAAGTTGATCATCAGTCTGATGGTGATCGAAGCTGTTCATCAGTCTGATGGTCTGGTGATAGAAGCTGTTCATCAGTCTGATGGTGATAGAAGCTGTTCATCAGTGTGATAGTCTGGTGATAGAAGCTGTTCATCAGTTTGATGGTGATAGAAGCTGTTCATCTGTTTGATGGTGATAGAAGTTGTGCATCAGTCTGATGGTGATAGAAGCTGTTCAACAGTATGATGGTAATAGAAGCTGTTCAACAGTCTGATGGTGATAGAAGCTGTTCAACAGTCTGATGGTAATAGAAGCTGTTTAACAGTCTGATGGTAATAGAAGCTGTTCATCAGTCTGATGGTATTAGAAGCTGTTCAACCGTCTGATGGTGATAGGAGCTGTTCAACAGTCTGATGGTCTGGTGATAGAAGCTGTTCAACAGTCTGATGGTCTGGTAATATAAGCTGTTCATCAGTCTGATGGTATTAGAAGCTGTTCAACAGTCTGATGGTGATAGAAGCTGTTCAACAGTCTGATGGTCTGGTGATAGAAGCTGTTCAACAGTCTGATGTTCTGGTAATAGAAGCTGTTCATCAGTCTGATGGTAATAGAAGCTGTTCATCAGTCTGATGGTGATAGAAGCTGTTCAACAGTCTGATGGTCTGGTGATAGAAGCTGTTCAACAGTCTGATGGTAATAGAAGCTGTTCAACAGTGTGATGGTCTGGTAATAGAAGCTGTACAACAGTCTGATGGTCTGGTGATAGAAGCTGTTCAACAGTCTGATGGTAATAGAAGTTGATCATCAGTATGATGGTGATCGAAGCTGTTAATCAGTCTGATGGTCTGATGATAGAAGCTGTTCATCAGTCTGATGGTAATAGAAGCTGTTCAACAGTCAGATGGTAATAGAAGCTGTTCAACAGTCTGATGGTGATAGAAGCTGTTCAACAGTCTGATGGTAATAGAAGCTGTTCAACAGTCTGATGGTAATAGAAGATGTTCAACAGTCTGATGGTAATAGAAGTTGATCATCAGTCTGATGGTGATCGAAGCTGTTCATCAGTCTGATGGTCTGGTGATAGAAGCTGTTCATCAGTCTGATGGTGATAGAAGCTGTTCATCAGTTTGATAGTCTGGTGATAGAAGATGTTCATCTGTTTGATGGTGATAGAAGTTGTGCATCAGTCTGATGGTGATAGAAGCTGTACAACAGTATGATGGTAATAGAAGCTGTTCAACAGTCTGATGGTGATAGAAGCTGTTCAACAGTCTGATGGTAATAGAAGCTGTTTAACAGTCTGATGGTAATAGAAGCTGTTTAACAGTCTGATGGTAATAGAAGCTGTTCATTAGTCTGATGGTATTAGAAGCTGTTCAACAGTCTGATGGTGATAGGAGCTGTTCAACAGTCTGATGGTGATAGAAGCTGTTCAACAGTCTGATGGTCTGGTAATAGAAGCTGTTCAACAGTCTGATGGTGATAGAAGCTGTTCAACAGTCTGATGGTAATAGAAGCTGTTCAACAGTCAGATGGTAATAGAAGCTGTTCAACAGTCTGATGGTGATAGAAGCTGTTCAACAGTCTGATGGTAATAGAAGCTGTTCAACAGTCTGATGGTAATAGAAGCTGTTCAATAGTCTGATGGTGATAGAAGCTGTTCAACAGTCTGATGGTAATATAAGCTGTTCAACAGTGTGATGGTGATAGAAGCTGTTCATCAGTCTGATGGTAATAGAAGCTGTTCAACAGTCTGATGGTAATAGAAGATGTTCAACAGTCTGATGGTGATAGAAGCTGTTCAACAGTCTGAAGGTAATAGATGCTGTTTAACAGTCTGACGGTAATAGAAGCTGTTCATCAGCCTGATGGTAATAGAAGCTGTTCAACAGTCTGATGGTGATAGAAGCTGTTCAACAGTCTGATGGTGATAGAAGCTGTTCAACAGTCTGATGGTAATATAAGCTGTTCATCAGTCTGATGGTAATAGAAGCTGTTCATCTGTCTGATGGTAATAGAAGCTGTTCATCAGTCTGATGGTAATAGAAGCTGTTCATCTGTCTGATGGTAATAGAAGCTGTTCAACAGTATGATGGTAATAGAAGCTGTTCAACAGTCTGATGGTAATAGAAGCTGTTCAACAGTCTGATGGTAATATAAGCTGTTCATCAGTCTGATGGTAATAGAAGCTGTTCATCTGTCTGATGGTAATAGAAGCTGTTCATCAGTCTGATGGTAATAGAAGCTGTTCATCTGTCTGATGGTAATAGAAGCTGTTCAACAGTATGATGGTAATAGAAGCTGTTCAACAGTCTGATGGTAATAGAAGCTGTTCAACAGTCTGATGGTCTGGTAATAGAAGCTGTTCAACAGTCTGATGGTAATAGAAGCTGTTCAACAGTCTGATGGTCTGGTGATAGAAGCTGTTCATCAGTCTGATGGTAATAGAAGCTGTTCAACAGTCTGATGGTAATAGAAGCTGTTCAACAGTCTGATGGTAATAGAAGCTGTTCAACAGTCTGATGGTCTGGTATTAGAAGCTGTTTAACAGTCTGATGGTAATAGAAGATGTTCAACAGTCTGATGGTGATAGAAGCTGTTCAACAGTCTGATGGTCTGGTAATAGAAGCTGTTCAACAGTCTGATGGTAATAGAAGCTGTTCAACAGTCTGATGGTAATAGAAGCTGTTCAACAGTCTGATGGTCTGGTATTAGAAGCTGTTTAACAGTCTGATGGTAATAGAAGCTGTTCAACAGTCTGATGGTCTGGTAATAGAAGCTGTTCAACAGTCTGATGGTGATAGAAGCTGTTCATCAGTCTGATGGTAATAGAAGCTGTTCAACAGTCTGATGGTAATAGAAGCTGTTCAACAGTCAGACTGCTATTTGAGTTGTTAAATTAACACAGATATTATTAAGTATATCCTCAACATATGCTCAGTTTAGTATTCTTTAACCTTGCGGCCGTTCACTCCCAACAGACAGGAAGAAGATAAGAGAGAAGTGTTTTTAATCAGCGCTGTGGTTTCTATCATGAACTTGAGAAAATGCATATCATTTTTGGGTCTGCTCGATTCTCCAGCTTTCAATAATTCTTCCATGACTTAGCAACCATCTGGAAGTCTAATTCCACATCGATGAGATTGCCCGCAGCATGAACTTTACATCTGTTATTTAATTTGATCAAGAGGTGCAAGATTGGGCTATGCTAGCAAGAGATTTCTATCCTACAGCATGTCTATGAGACACAACAGATCTCGATGTGACACGATTTGCATGAAATGTGGGAATAATCTCTGATTAGTTCTCACTTACTGTGCAAAACAAATGCAATTCTGCGACTAAATAAGATGTTGGACTAAATGCACGTTAGCACTTTCACTTGGACGTGTACGTGTAGCATACATCTGAAATGTTTATGAAATTGCACTAACAGTTTCTAGCCTATTTTATTTGTATATAAAATTCAATCAAAATGAAATTAAAGTTTATCGGTCACATACAAAGTCAAGCGTATTACAGCAGGTTCAGCTATTCTTATGTTAATTAGCTCCTGACAAATCAGTAAAATATCAGACAATTAAAATGTACGGAATGTGTATATTTCTTAATAAATCAAGAACGGCGGGAAGAATCTGATTAATTTCCGTTTATTTTGTGCTTCTGCCATCCCACACCGTCCTGTTTGTCTTCATTTACATGAGTCAAATCATACTTTATCATAATTGTTAAATGACAAATCAGTCTTTCTAAATAACTAATTGAAATGCTCTACTAAACAAACTCACGCTGTTTCCCTGTGACTATGGGTGTGTAATTAGAGAAACTAGACTCAAACAAGTACAGAAGCGGGTTGGGAATGAACATTTATCTTCATTGCTTGAGTTGTGGACATATTGGTCTATAGGTCACATTCATTGAAATTGTCTGCAGGCCTCATACACATTTACGGATGACTCAGTAGTTTGGTAAATTGGATTAGATTTGCAACAACTTAACTCCTAAATCTGCCTATGATTCTCCTTTATTTCAGCTGTACTATTCCTAACATCTACTTGCTAGTTCAGTGTGAAAGACACTGCTTTTTGGTTTGGACTTGGTTGTTTGTGAGAAAGGATAAATATATATTTTTTGAAAGAGTAAGTAGAGAGAACACAACATTCGTAGATTCTACGTTCTTCGGGATTCCGCTGTGATGAAATTATCAGGCTTTTACGAGGCAATCAGAACTCATTGTTCGGTGGGTTCAGAAGCACATTCACACCACCGTGATTGAATACGTTCCACACAGTACACTCCCAGTGGGCACAGGTGTCATTTCAACGGCTATTCTACGTTGGTTCAATTTGATTGAAATGACGTGGAAATAACGTTGATTTAACCATTGTGTGCCCAGTGGCTTGTTGAAGAACACTAATTCAGCCACAGTATATTGCAGCTTTACCGCTAAACATTTTTTTTATGGCCGACGCTTCATAAAAATTAGCGATTTATTTCATTCAGCCAACATTTAAATCCTGGTTCCCCAAATATATTGTCCTGGTGTACGCCGTTAGATATGTGAGATTATGTGCCTGTGCCTAAATTTACCAGTAGCAGTTTCATGGAGTAGAAATGAATGATCGGGAGGCTAACTTTAAAACATAACAGTCTCATGTATTGTGCTGCGTTATAAAGGGACATTCAGAAATTCAAACGCTGATAAAATTCCACCCTTTGACTGTTCCCCCTCCTCCACTTGAGCGATAAAAGGATTTTCATCCCCAGATAGTTCCTTTGTATTCGCTCTATTCACTCCTGAAACCTTTGTGATTCTCCGAGGTCCGAGATCTTCTGCAATGTGAAATATGCAGGTTATTTCACAGCGAAACACAAGATGCGCTCTCCTATAAATGTGTCTGTGACTTATTGAAATGTAAGTGAATTTAAATCCCGGGGCTGTGTGTTATTGAATAGACGTAGTACATGTTCGTAGGTCTCCTTTGTGATTTTTTTCCTTTCATAATTGTCTATGTTTACCGGCCTCAGTCTGTAGCTGAGGTGGCCTGTCAGAGTCAAAAGAATGGACACAAGTTAACGTCTGCAAAGTTCTGGCACTTTCTTTGTTCTGAATAAAAAACATTTTTTTATCTTGTTCAATTGTTCAATTGTCAATTGTCAATTTTGAAAACAGTCACATCAAACAAGTACACACTTTAAATTTCACAACATAAATTCACTTTACCTAAAGCAGAACTCAAACATTTTCCACAAAAACCCTATCTTACTGTATGATTACACATGAAATCGAAATGTATTTCACATTTATACAATAGAAACACTTACATATGAAGATAAAAATAACTGAATGTTTATCTACATACCGCTGCCGCAGTAGAAAACTGACGACAATACACATTCTTTCGATATTAGAAAGTTTAAAAGTTCTGTTCCAATAGTAGTAAAAAAAATTGACCAAAGTTTGTCTGCAAAGTTATTGCGTTTTCTTTATTCTGAGGAATGGCGCACAAACTTGGTCAGAACTTGCTATTAATCCTACTACCACAGTGCAACAGCGCCATCTATTGGCCTGGTGGACTACTAACGCTAAAGCATTGTAGAATATACAATTTAGATTAATTAAGACAAATATGAAAACAAATTGGTTTAAAAAATATATATAATAATAGGATGTCTGTTTTTAGTGACATTACATCTACTTAATATAATACTTCAGATGTGAACCCATAGCACTGTAACAGTTACATTCACTGAATGTCATTGAAGTTTAAACCTCTATTTCAAATATGTTTGTATGGAGGGGTCTACTGCATAGAGCAACCATATGAAGTAGTATTTTAATATGCAGTACTTGAAACCGCAATACTATGGATCCAATCCTAACTGCCCTTCAAAGCCCCATCCTCCTACCTCATAGAGCTAATGGGGAACCATGGCAACCTGAGGTGCGTTTGTACATAGGAAATAGCAGCGTCACATCCAATATAGGGTAGGGACTGAGACGGTGGTTGTGACAGTGGTCATCACATAGTGGTGACACACAGAGTCAGGACCTGATGATATTACCATGGAGATTGCTCTAGATTGCCGTCGAAATCGAACGTCTGTACGTGTCCTTTGGACGTCGGGAAATGCCTTCAAAAACCGGCCACTAGGGGCAACAGTGAGTGCTATTACCATCAAGTAGGAGTGCCTACTAAGATACTAGTAATACTATATGATATATATATATAAATATATAATACTAGTGCCTAGTAGGAGCAGCAGAAGCATCAAAAACACTTCTAAATGTGGATTTCCTAGTCAGTTGTACAACTGAATGCTTCTTGCGCATTTAACACAACCCCTCTGAATCAGAGGGGTTGGGTGGATGCCTTAATGTTGTCATGGCGTTGGTCTGATGGGTGAGGTTTACGAAGCCGACCAGTTGAAAATATGCGTTAGTACTTAATGAATATGATGTCAGATCAGTTGGCGTCTGAGACATGATTACTGATGATAGGACGACATAAACTGTATCTTGGAAAGTCGACACATTCTAATTATCAGATTAAATGTAATTGTACCTTCTTTAATGAGAGAACAGTTTGTCATAGAGAAACTCTGCTCACTCAGAGGCCCCACCCAAGTGAACAGACACTGGTTGTACACTATGAAACACGCCCTTCTTTCACTACTATATGAACCCGTTGACGAAAACTCAACTTCCTGTTCCAAGGACATGAGGACTTGCGGTACCCGCGTTAAAAAGGAAAAGGTCACATACAGAACTAAGCCAACCTCAGCGTGAGCTCTAGTTGAACGACAAGAACCTAAAGAAATTAGCATCGAATTTCAATGTGAAGATGACGATCAACACACCGAAAGGATGAATTTCGACTATACCAGCCAGAATATAGCACGAGTTTAAAGTATGGCAACTTGGTATGAACTTTGAACTCTTATTCACTAGAGAAGTGATACCTCCTAGCCGTTGCGTTAGCGCAGCAACTGTAGACGTGGGCTTGGAGAGGAAAGACAGAGTATCCATTCTACCACACTCAAGTTCACCACTAGACATTCTATAGAGAACCAGAGATCCATGCTGGACCAATCTACCGAAGCGCAACTCATTTTGTATTGTTGATTCAACTGTGTTAGCCAGGGTTCGTGAAGATAATCAAAGAATTGACAACTTTCAGATGAGACTGAATAAAGTGACGATTAAATATTGACTGCTACTGATGTAAAAGATTACTAGGTCTTTAAGAGTTTATTCGGAAGCTAACAGCTCTATAAACATGATTTAGTGGTGCCCTGACATTCTACTTAATTACATTTAAAAGATTTGCTTAATCATGTAATATTAATTACAGATAAATTATTTTATAGAATAGCATGTCATATCACTTAATCCGGCATAGCCAAAGACACAACAAACTGGATGCCTTAATCGACATCCACATCTTCAGCACGCGGGGAAAGGTGGGTTAACTGCCTTGTTCAGGGGCAGAATGACAGATTTTTACCTTGTCAGTTCAGGGATTTGATCCTGGCAACCCTTCAGTTACTGGTCCAACGCTCTAACCACTATGCTACCTGCCGCCCCTACACTCTAACCACTAGGCTACCTGCTGTCCCTACACTCTAACCACTAGGCTACCTGCAGTCCCTACACTCTAACCACTAGGCTACCTGCCGCCCCTACACTCTAACCACTAGGCTACCTGCCGTCCCTACACTCTAACCACTAGGCTACCTGCCGTCCCTACACTCTAACCACTAGGCTACCTGTCGTCCCTACACTCTAACCACTAGGCTACCTGCCGTCCCTACACTCTAACCACTAGGCTACCTGCCGTCCCTACACTCTAACCACTAGGCTACCTGCCGTCCCTACACTCTAACCACTAGGCTACCTGCCGTCCCTACACTCTAACCACTAGGCTGCCTGCCGTCCCTACACTCTAACCACTAGGCTACCTGCCGTCCCTACACTCTAACCACTAGGCTGCCTGCCGTCCCTACACTCTAACCACTAGGCTACCTGCCGTCCCTACACTCTAACCACTAGGCTGCCTGCCGTCCCTACACTCTAACCACTAGGCTGCCTGCCGTCCCTCCACTCTAACCCCTAGGCTACCTGCCACCCCTACACTCTAACCACTAGGCTACCTGCCGTCCCTACACTCTAACCACTAGGCTGCCTGCCGTCCCTACACTCTGACCACTAGGCTGCCTGCCGTCCCTACACTCTAACCACTAGGCTACCTGCCGTCCCTACACTCTAACCACTAGGCTGCCTGCCGTCCCTACACTCTAACCACTAGGCTACCTGCCGTCCCTACACTCTAACCACTAGGCTGCCTGCCGTCCCTACACTCTAACCACTAGGCTGCCTGCCGTCCCTCCACTCTAACCCCTAGGCTACCTGCCACCCCTACACTCTAACCACTAGGCTACCTGCCGTCCCTACACTCTAACCACTAGGCTGCCTGCCGTCCCTACACTCTAACCACTAGGCTGCCTGCCGTCCCTACCACTAGGCTACCTGCTTCTAATAATGCAGTGAGACTTTGAGAGCTTGTTGGATATTACTCACCACTTCCTCCCACTCCTGGACCTATTGGGATGGTGTCTCTCTCCGAGGGTTCGGATATAGTGAAGAAAGCACTTGAATGGATCCTGTGGACTATAAAGGGACATTTGGGTGGGTTCACACTGTGAACGTTCCACTTTAGTTCCTAGTTCTTTGTAGCCACTGAGTGATAGCTGGGGTTTTGCTGGACTAAGTCCACGTGAAGCACCCACGTGCACAGACACACAGACGTACAGGCATAGGCGGTCACACACACTCTCTCTCCCAAACACACGCACAGACACAGACAGACACAGACAGAGGCGCAGGCGCAGAAACACCCAGCTACCACCAATGCTGTATGGAGAGCTCTACTTGAGCTGTGACCCGATAATAACCCGATGGTGCGTGTTTAATCTCTTCATTTCAGCGAGGCGTCTACGCAGGTGTTTCTGTTGTCAAGCCAAGAAGCAGACCAATTTGTCCCAGGACAACCACCAAACAAAACAAGAGCACATAAGGAATCATCGAAAATCTTATTTTATCAGACTCAATAAGAATTTAGTTCCCCACAAAGAGCTTGGTGTTATATAGAAATAATTATTCAGGCTAATAGTCTTGCTGATATGTGGTGAATAATTGTCTTTTATCTGAACACAGATTTCCTTGGCTGCTGGAAAAGAGGCAGCAGTCATGGAGTTGCTTGGCGCACTTATAGCATTAGCAGGGGAGTGGGAATGTGCAGGCCCGGTGACAGGGAGACATTATTATGAACGTAAGAGACATTAGAGCCAAGAAACCAATTTGTAAATGCCTGTGAGTTTGTGTGTGTGTGTGTGTGTGTGTGTGTGTGTGTGTGTGTGTGTGTGTGTGTGTGTGTGTGTGTGTGTGTGTGTGTGTGTGTGTGTGTGTGTGTGTGTGTGTGTGTGTGTGTGTGTGTGTGTTGTGTGTGTTTATTAGTGATTGTTGTTTGTGTGGACACTTCACCTCGATCCGTAACCTGCGGTCTCTGGTGCCATCCCAAACCACACAGAGTGATGTGTACACAGTTGCCTAAAGATGTGCAAGAAATATACCAAACCTGTAAGTGTCATTATCAACGTTTACAACCTTCTTGATGGAGAATGCATAAGTCTTACCTATCGTGGCTGAGATAGAGAAAAAATACCGTACCAATCAAACAGAAGTCAAATATTTACCCATTTATAGTCAATATCTCAGTATAAACTGCCTCTGTTCTGTGGAGTGACTGGTCAACCCTCTTGGCATCTGTTCATGTTGGCACGGGTCACCTAGCCACCTCCTCTCAAACACTCCCCATGACTTATTTCCCTGAAATAAGCTAGTCTGGCTAGCATTGTGTCAGTGGCCAGGGGACTCTCTCTATTCCGGGGGCCCTTGAACCTCCTACACTGCCTCAGACTCTGTCTGCCAGACACACTGGAAGTGTCACGTCGTCTGGCAGCCCTCCCAACATACCTGTCCCAACAGCGACTCTGTCACAGCCTCCCCGCAGGTTTTCGTATTTTGACAAGCCTTCGCCAAGTCATGGTCCCAAACCTGCATGCTGCGAGATGAAACTTTGATAGCAACCCCCCTGAGATATCGGGGTTTCAACTTTCAGTGAATTGAAGTGTTTTTAGAGGAATAAGAAGTAAGAAGGGGAAACAGTGGTTCATGTGGTAGAAACTAAGTGAATATGAATGCTTGTTGAATTCTCATAGTCCACTGGCTGCCAAAAAATGGTGATGTTTTTTATTTAACTTTGTTGCAACCTGGACATAACACATGAATTGCTTATTTTCCACTAGTATTGGGAAAATATGGAATAAAGCAATTCTTACAAAATGAATATGTATGTGTGCATATTTATCCATTTAAATGATTACTTGCTAGAAAATCCATTAATCATTTCCATAATTCATTCTGTGCATATTCTCTTTTCATTGAATTTAAACAAACCCATTAACGAGGATTAACCTGTGGTAAATGAGAGTTTGTTTCCCTTCCCAATACTCTCCAGCACAGGCCCTTGTTCTGTCAAGTGGAATTACTTCCCAAGAGTGTTCGGAGCTTCTTAAAGAGAAATTATGAAACCCAAGAGTGCACAAAACAGTACTAAATTTTCTCACGTCACTTTCCCCCACCAAGAGGATTTATAATCATGTTTTAAAAAATAGATTTTACTATACTGTAACAAAATGTTGGTTCTTGGCTTGGGGTTTGTGTGTGTGTTTGTGTGTGTGTGTGATGTGTTTGCGTGCGTGCGTGTGGGTGTGTGTGTGATGTGTGTGCGTGCGTGTGGGTGTGTGTGTGTGTGCGTGTGTGTGTGTGTGTGCGTGCGCTTGTTTGTGTGGCAGTCCGATAAATTGGCCACTGCCTCCTCATCCTCTAAAATGGTAAAAAGAAAACGAAAGAATGAAATAAAGACGGGGAGAAAATAAGTAACAAAGTCTTAAAAACTTCTTTGTTTTAGGGGGCAGCATTTTCACTTTTGGATGAATAGCATGCCCAGAGTGAACTGCCTCCCACTCAGTCCCAGATGCTAATATATGCAAATTGTTATTAGTATTGGATAGAAAACACTCTGAAGTTTCTAAAACTGTTTGAATTATGTCTGTGAGTATAACAGAACTCATATGGCAGGCAAAAACCTGAGAAGAAAATCCAAACAGGAAGTTGGAAATCTGAGGTTTGTAGTTTTTGAACTCACCCCTATTGAATACACAGTGGGAAATAGGTTATTTTGCACTTCCTAAGTCTTCCACTAGATGTCAACCGTCTTTAGAACGTTTTGTTTCAGGCTTCTCGCGTGAAGGGGGGCCGGATGGGAGCTGTTTGACTAAGGGGTCTGCCTGCAGCCTCGTTCTCAGTCACGCGCATTTCACATGAGAGCGACCTGCGTTCCATGGCTTTTCTACAGACAATGGAAGTCTCCGGTTGGAACATTATTGCATTTTTATGATAAAAACAACCTAAAGATTGATTCTATACTTAGTTTGACAAGTTTCTTCGACCTGTAATGTACATTTTTTAAGCTTTTGTCCGACTGGACCAGATCGTGTTTTTGGATTTGTTTACCAAACACCCTAACAAAATAAATGGACATAAATGATGGACATTATCGAACAAAACAAGCATTTATTGTGAAACTGTGATTCCTGGGAGTGCATTTTGATGAAGATCATCAAAGGTAAGTGAATATTTATAATACTATTTATGAAGAATTTTGACTACCCAACATGGCGGATATTTCTCTGGCTGGTTTGGGCTCTGAGCGCCGTTCTCAGATTGTGCTTTTTCCGTAAAGTTTTTTTGAAATCTGACACAGGCATAAGACTTGAATTTTCATCAACATTTCTAATGAGTATTTATGTGAATTCATGTGGCTCTCTGCAATATCACTGCATGTTTTGGAACTACTGAACGTATCACGCCAATGTAAAATACGATTTTTTGGGATATAAATATGAACTTTACCGAACAAAACATACATGTATTGTGTAACATGAAGTCCTATGAGTGTCATCTGATGAAGATCATCAAAGGTTAGTGATTAATTTTATCTCTATTTGTGCAAAAAAAAATGGCTGTGTTTTTCTGTGAGTTGGTGGTGACCTAACATAATTGTTTGTGTAGCTGTAAAGCATTTTTTAAATCAGACACTGTGGCTGGATTAACGAGAACTGTATCTTTAAAATGGTGCCTAATACATGTATGTTTGAGAAATTTGATTTATGAGATTTCTGTTGATTTGTTTTTGGCGCCCTGCAATTTCATTGGCTGTTGGCGATGGGTTCCGCTAGCGGAACGGGGTTCACACACTCACACACACACTAGACAGGTTTTAAAGGAGAGTGAGCAAACCTGTAGCTTAGTACAGTGGAGGTTCCTCAGAGGAGGAAGGGAGGACCATCCTCCTCAGTGAAATTCATAAAACTGAAAATTGTGAAGCATTTACAAAAGCTTTGATTTTTAAAAATACAATTCTATACTATGAAAACAAAGATAGTCACACACTCCATATGTATAACCTGCCAGTAATTTATTTGGTACAAATAAATTACCCAATAAATGACTGGGAGGTTAAACATATGGAGTGTGACTCTCTTTGTTTTTATGGCTTACAGTTTATTCACCATTAGTCAGCCCCTCGACACTAAATCATTTTCTCTGGGTATGTGCCAGCTCATCATTTTCATTAGATAAAACTATACAAAATATAATCCAACCTGATTTGAGCCCCACCTGTTTAGCCAAAACATATATATACAGTACCGTTCAAATGTCTTGTTTTTTGAACATTATTTAACATTAACACTACCGGCTAAACCCTCCCTAACCCGGACGACACTAGGCCAATTGTGCGTCGCACCACGGACCTCCCGGTCGCGGCCGGTTACGACAGAGCCTGGGCGCGAACCCAGAGTCTCTGGTGGCACAGCTGACGCTGCAGTACAGCGCCCTTAACCACTGTGCCACCCGGGAGGCTGTTGTGGGTTTGATTTGATTACAGGCTCAAAATGGCAGGAAACTAAGCACTTTCTTCTGAAACTCGTCAGCCTATTCTTGTTCTGAGAAATGAAGGCTATTTCATGTGAGAAATTGCCGAGAAACTGAAGATCTCGTGCACAACTGAGCAAATTATCAAACTTATTTGTCACATACACATGGTTAGCAGATGTTAATGCGAGTGTAGCGAAATGCTTGTGCTTCTAGATCCTGCCATGCGGTAATAACCAACGAGTAATCTAACCTAACAATTTCCCAACAACTACCGTATACACACAAGTGTAAAGGAATGAATATGAATATGTACATACAAATATATGAATGAGTGATGGCCGAACGGCATAGCTAAGATGCAGTAGATGGTGTAGTTTACAGTATATACATATGAGATGAGTAATGTAGGGTATGAAAACATTATATAACATTGTATAAAGTGGCATTGTTTAAAGTGGCTAGTGATACATTACATCAAGATGGCAAGATGCAGTAGATAGTATAGAGTACAGTATATACCTATGAGATGAGTAATATAGGGTATGTAAACATTATATGAAGTGCAATGGACCAATCATTACATATATCAGCTAAATGCAGAGAAGAGTATGCAAGGCGCTATTGCACGTGTCACTGTCTTTCGTCTCACATCTTTCTCTTGACCTTGTGTGCACCTACTTGGAAACTTTAGTTCGTAGGCTGTTGTAATAACCTCATGATGGGTACGGGGAACATTTGAGGATCGTGTAGTAGCCTAAACCTATCGATGTTACATTGAACTGGGTGAATGGAATATGAATGAAAGTCATCCGATATGCTGTAATATAAATAAGGCCATGATCCTAAAAAAAATAATTGTCCTCCCTCATAGCACCAACCGCTACTGGCTGATCAACCATAAGGCACTCATTAATGATGATTATGTGAGAGCATTCTTTAGTTTCACTGTATTGTAAATCTCTGTCTCTTTCTTTCTATCTATATATCTCTCTGTTTAACTCTGTCTATCTCTCTCTCCCTCTCTCTCTTTCTTTCTTTCTATCTCTCTATCTATCTCTCTGTTTAACTCACTCTCTCTCTCTCTCTCTCTCTCTCTCTCTCTCTCTCTATCTATCTCTCTGTTTAACTCACTGTCTATCTCTCTCTCCCTCTCTCTTTCTTTCTTTCGATTTCTCTATCTATCTCTCTGTTTAACTCACTCTCTCTCTCTCTCTCTCTCTCTCTCTCTCTCTCTCTCTCTCTCTCTCTCTCTCACAGTTCAATTAAGGGGCTTTATTGGCATGGGAAACTTATGTTAACATTGCCAAAGCGAGTGATGTAGATAATATACAAAAGTGAAAATAAGCAATAAAAATGAACAGTAAACATTACCCTCACATAAGTTTCAAAAGAATGAAGACATTACAAATGTCATATTATGAATGTATACAGTTTTGTAACGATGTACAAATGGTAACGATTTACAATAGTGGTTGACCTTTCTTCACTTGCTGCTGTGATGACACACTGTGCTATTTCACCCAATTGATATGGGAGTTTATCAAAACTGGATTTGTTTTTAAAATGTGATTGTGACTTCCCCCCTCTACCCAGCACATTCCAAAGCCATCTGGCTCCAATAGATATACCAATCGGGTTTGTTTTCAAATTCTTTGTGGATCTGTGTAATCTGAAGGAAATATGTGTCTCTAATATGGTCGTACATTTGGCAGGAGGTTAGGAAGTGCAGCTCAGTTTCCACCTCATTTTGTGGGCAGTGTGCACATAGCCTGTCTTCTCTTGAGAGCCATGTCTGCCTTCAGTGGCGTTTCTCAATAGCAAGGCTATGCTCACTGAGTCTGTACATAGTCAAAGCTTTCCTTAAGTTTGAGTCAGTCACAGTGGTCAGGTATTCTGCCACTGTGTCCTCTCTGTTTATGGCCAAATAGCATTCTAGTTTGCTCTGTTTTTTTGTAAATTCTTCCCAATGTGTCAAGTGATTATCTTTTTGTTTTCTCATGATTTAGTTGGGTCTAATTGTGTTTCTTTCTTGGGGCTCTGTGGGGTGTGTTTGTGTTTGCTTAGGGGACTCTTCTCCAGGTTCATCTCTCTGTAGGTGATGGCTTTGTTTTTGGAAGGTTTGGGAATCGCTTCCTTTTAGGTGGTTGTAGAATTTAACGGCTCTTTTCTGGATTTTGATAATTAGTGTGTATCGGCTCTGCATGCATTATTTGGTCTTCTACGTTGTACACAGAGGATATTTTTTGCAGAATTCTGCATGCAGAGTCTCAATTTGGTGTTTGTTCCATTTTGTGAATTCTTGGTTGGTGAGCGGACCCCAGACCTCACAACCATAAAGGGCAATGGGTTCTATAACTGATTCAAGTATTTTTTGCCAGATCCTAATTGGTATGTCGAATTGCTATTTCCTTATGATGGCATGAAATGCCTCTCTGTCTCTGTCTCTGTCTCTGTCTCTGTCTCTGTCTCTGTCTCTGTCTCTGTCTCTCTCTCTGTCTCTCTCTCTGTCTCTGTCTCTGTCTCTGTCTCTCTCTCTCTCTCTCTCTCTCTCTCTCTCTCTCTCTGTCTCTCTCTCTCTCTGTCTCTCTCTCTGTCTCTCTCTCTCTGTCTCTCTCTCTCTCTCTCTGTAGGAAGAGGGAAAGTCAACAAAGGAGCTCGTGTTCCAGTCTCCAGGGGAGGTAAAGATTATTGCTTTGGGGTTCAATGTAGGAAGAAGACTACTGCCATTTCTCGCCAAATTAAGACAATCTGATACTACACCCAGACGGTTTATTTCCATGACACTGCTGTTAGTCCATTAACGTACCAGAAGCATTACATGACACTGCTGTTTCTCCATTAACGTACCAGAAGCATTACATGACACTGCTGTTTCTCCATTAACGTACCAGAAGCATTACATGACACTGCTGTTTCTCCATTAACGTACCAGAAGCATTACATGACACTGCTGTTTCTCCATTAACATACCAGAAGCATTACATGACACTGCTGTTTCTCCATTAACATACCAGGTCATCTATGTTACAGGAAGACCAAACTCCAGAAATCCCTGTACCTCTATTTTCTCAGCACTGGGTCATTACATGTTTCATATTTGAGATGTTGCGGCCGTGCAATTTATTACCAAAATAGCAAGAGCAGTTTTGCGTCACTCTGGTATTAGTACAGCAGACTGTACTAAGAATGTCTTGGTCACCCAAGCAGATGTGCCTCCATTCTCCAAGCTTGGATGAACAACAACTAAAATGATAAGTGGCTGTGCAGCCTGCTATCAGTTCATGTGCATCAAATAGTGACGCTATTGGACTGTGTGACGGTGCAGCCTAGTTTCAGTTCATATGCATCAAATAGTGACGCTATTGGACTGTGTGACGGTGCAGCCTAGTTTCAGTTCATGTGCTTCAAATAGTGACGCTATTGGGCTGTGTGACGGTGCAGCCTAGTTTCAGTTCATATGCATCAAATAGTGACGCTATTGGGCTGTGTGACGGTGCAGCCTAGTTTCAGTTCATATGCATCAAATAGTGACGCTATTGGGCTGTGTGACGGTGCAGCCTAGTTTCAGTTCCTATGCATCAAATAGTGACGCTATTGGACTGTGTGGCTGTGCAGCCTGGTTTCGGTCACACTCAGGTGCCCGTGCACACACACATTCTTGCATACACACACACACACACAATCACACACACTTTTCTCATCTCAATAAGTAAGAGAAGATGGTATCACCAACGCCGTTACCGGCCATAACTACAGCAGGATACGACACCGGTGTGTGTATCCCCATGGCTGTTTGTGATGGCAGAAACACCTGACCATTACAACATTATTGCGTGAGCAGGTGTGTTAGTGTGTACACCTCCTATTAAGCATCATCCTCTGTAGTCCCAGCAGCTGTACCAGCATGGCTGTACTGTGCAGGACAACTATCGGAGGGGCCATTGTCTGAGATCCATTAAAATAATGGCCTTAATAAACCTTTTCTCCGTGCACTGCTTATCCCCAGAACTCTTCCCTGCTTTTCATATTTCCGATACATCCAGTCATTACCTCTAATCTGCCCATGGTGATAATGAGGCCTGTAGCTTGCTGCCTATTGTGAGGGTTTGCTCTCAAACCAACCAGGGTTTAAATTGTATGTACGGCGCACACACACACGCACGCACACACTCCGCTACATGTGTAGAACTAATAGATAACCAAACCACAACCATTACTGGTATGGTAATAGTAATACTATGTGTACCAAGACTAAAGTTAATACTATGTGTACCAATACTAAAGTTAATACTATGTGTACCAATACTAAAGTTAATACTATGTGTACCAATACTAAAGTTAATACTATGTGTACCAATACTAAAGTTAATACTATGTGTACCAATACTAAAGTTAATACTATGTGTACCAATACTAAAGTTAATACTATGTGTACCAATACTAAAGTTAATACTATGTGTACCAATACTAAAGTTAATACTATGTG